>NC_077232.1:99623944-99718944 GCF_027887165.1 Monodelphis domestica
GTATTTCTCTAATAGCAACTCTCAGGCCAGAAGAGAAGGGCCTTGCATCAAACCCTTACAATCAGGTTCCTCTATACTGAATTTTAGTTATCACAGAATTTGTCCTCTACATCCTTCAAAGCTAAAATAACCTTCATAACAATTCCATGCCGGTATTGAGAGAACAATTAGGTCAACTCTTTACAGTTTATGCAAGAGAGGGCTTCTGGTGAATGGAAATGCTCGTGATAGTAGATGAGTACATGAGAGCTTATGTGACAGTAATAGTGTCATCTATCATACAAACACATAAATAAATGTCAATACACAGTTATCCAATTTTTAAAATGAGTATAATTTGCCCAACAGACTTGAAGTGTTATGGCCTAGTGCACATACATGTCATTTAAAAATTCCTATTATTTGCTATATAGACCATGACAGCCTAACATATTCCTATTTTTGGCATTTAACAAAAATGAACCTATGCAGTCAGTGTACTCTAATGGGTCCTTCAGTACCATTTTGGATATGTTCACGGTGATAGTTGGGGGCATGCTTCTTCACTGTCCATGGGATGGTTGAAAAACATTTTAAGTTTGGGTGTCAAAGCCAGTTTTCAGATGTCAATTGAATTATTTCCATTTTCGAAGGAATAAGTTCTATGAAGGTTTATATATGTGTATATATATATATGTTTATACACATATGTGTGTGTGTATATAAAATATAATTCTGGGGTCCTCAATCTTTAATACAATACTATTTGTTTTTAATTAAGTTTTTATTAAATTAAATAATTAGTTAATATAAATCACTAAATAATGGTATTTGATACAATTGGCTTTAGTTTTCTTATACGTAAAATGAGGTGGTTGATGCAGATCAGGGATTCTTTACCATTTCTATGTTATGGATCTCTTTGGCAGGATGGTGAAGCCTACAGACCCCTTCTCAGAATCATCTTTTAAATAACTGAAAGAAATGCTAAATTTAAATTCAAAATGAGTGAAAATATAGTTTTATTTTTCCCTTCCTATTTTGCAAACCCTCTAAAATTTATCCATAGCGTCTGCGAACCCCAAGTTAAGAACTCCTCCACTATGTGATCTCTAAATTCTCTTCTTTCTCTGAATCTTAAACTGTTGTCACTCTGTAAGCTTTTACTTGGATCATAGGACCAGAAGTACCCTTTAGAGGTCCTAAAAGGTAGGTAAAGGAGCTAACTCTGTTTAACCTCACCCCAAACACCTGTGACAACTTCATACTTTCTTCCTTCCCATGTTTGCACCCTCCTTCTACATGCATGCTCGAAATTGCCAGGTCCTAATTTCTGCTGACTGTTGCAGAAGGAGGTATAGGATAATGAATTGATTCTTTGAATTTACTAAATGATTTAGGGTAGTAGGCTTTTAAAAGACAGAGAATTGGGAAAAGATCTTAAGCAATGATTTCTTCTGGGTGAGTGAAAGTCTTATTGTTTTTGCTTTATTTATTTGATTAGCATTAAACAAACTATGTGAAGGTACTGGTCTGGATGTTCAGGAAGTTAAAAAAAATTGAGACAAGGTATTTGCCTTCCTATTGTTTACCATCTGGAGTAGTAGGGGGTGGGTGGGAGAGAGAGGACACTATACAAGAACTCTACTCAATAAAAACAAAACAAAACAAAACAAACAAACAAAAAACCCAAACTCTTGTTCCACTGCCTTCCCTAAGTAAGTTCTTGAGGGGTGCATCAGAGGGCATAAGCTGTGACAGACCCTACCACTGTGGAAAGAATTCAAATGCCATTTCCTAAGACTTAGAAGTATGACATTCCCATTGAGTGGAAAGAACATTCATACAGATAAAAAATTGACTTCTTAACATACACAAGAAATACATGGTGATATAGTACAAAATAAAATGACGGAACAGAATGGATGCTTTCATACACTCCTGAAATTACACATAAGAAATACCCAAGTCTAAGTTCAGCTCTGGGCGCTTAAACTGAATGGCCATAAATTGGTAATAAGCTCCTGGTGGGCAGCAACCATGTCTCAGAAGTTTTTAGAGTTAGCACTATGAAGGAGTACGCAGAAAAAGTTTCCAGTCAATCTTTTTGCATTGGTAGGCAGGGGAGGAATTGTAGAAAACAGATTCAGAAAGCTGTGTTTTACAGATATTTAACTGGACTGAATTGAGCTTTCCCCCTGTAGAAAATGAATAAAATAAACTTTTCATTATAAGTATAGTGAACATTTTTTTTCTTTTACCCCAAAGGTCATCTTTCTAAAAGTATTTAGAGCTAAATAAATATTTGCTGTAGTTTCATTACTTTATTATGCTCAAAGGCAGGAGGTCAGTGTAAAAATTGATCATATTTTAATAATTGCTAGCATTTATGCAGTGCTTTGTTATTTATTAAGAATGTTATACATATCATCCTATTGATCCTCACAAAAACCTTGGAAGCTAGATGCTATCATTATCCCTATTTTATGAAGAAAAAATTCATTTTGATAGAGGTTAAGTGACTTGACCAAGGTCATTCAGCTAAGAAGTATATGAGATCATATGGAACTCAGGTCTTTCTTGTTTTCTAGGTTCAGCACTCCATCCACACCACCATATTAAACTTCCCTCAGTAGAAAAAAAAATTTAAATACAAGGTACAGACTCTCAAAATGAGTTGTATCTTTCACAATATGAACATGTAAACGTGTGTTATATGATAATACATATACAACATATGCCCTATACCTGTCATCTTGGGGAGGGATTAGTAGAAGGGAAAGAACATGGATTAGAAATATCAGAAAAGTATTATTAAAAATGGAAATGATATGTAAGAAAATGAATTCTGAATAGAAACTCTTGACCAATGTTTAACCATAGAATGACTCAGTGGCTTCGTGTAAAGGGCAATGGTCCAAGAGTCACACTACTTAGGATCTACTTCTAGCAGAGCATCTCAGGAGTTAGAAGGTGCCCTGAAGGTCATCTAATTCAACTCTACCTCTCTAGGTGTGCTTCTGCAACATGCCTAAGAGGAGGCCATCCAGTCTCTTCTTGAAGACTTCTAAAGACATAGAACCCAACATCTCACAAGGTATACCATTTTATATTTGGACAGATCATTTCTAAGGAAGTTTTCTTTGCATCTTTTGGAAAAATCTTTACTCCAATTTCTATTTCTTCTTTTCTCCATGATCACCCTTCTTTGGATAACTAACTAGTAGCTAGCTATATGCCCATGGATAAGTCACTTTAAATTTCTACACTTCAGTTCAATTTGTGACATTAAGCAGTTGAACCAGTTGGGCTTCAAAGTTTCTTTAAGCCCTAAAATTCTACAGTTTCAAAATGGTAGCATATACCATAGGGTGAGAAAGACAAACTACAAAAAGACTTAAAACACTTTATCTTTGGGGGAAAAAAGACCTGCACAAAGACTTATCTATTGGTTGGATAGAACAAATCCTACTGTTACCCCACAATCTTGCATAGAGTAGGTAAGCACCTGAAAAATATTTGATGTGCAAGGTGAAAAAAGGAACTGATTATTGCAAATCATAAATGTTAAGCAATCTCCATTCTTTCTTTTTTTAAGTAATGTTTTTAATTATTATATACTTTAAAAGAAAAGCAAACTGTAGATAATAGAGATTCACAGTTTCCAGTATAATCCTCTTTTTCTCTTCTACCAATGTATATGGAAGTGCCGATATTTAAATTAATGGATATTTGTTTAATATTTTATTCTTTCAATTACATGTAAAAACAATTTTATTACATTTGTTTTTTTTTAATTTAAGTTCCAAATTTTCTCTTTCCTTTCTTTCTGCCCTCATTGAGAAGGCAAGTAATTTGATATAGGTTATATATCTGCAGTTATGCAAAACATTTTAAGATTAGTCATGTTGTGAAAGAAAATACAGAAGAAAAAAAAAACAAGACAAATAAAGGGAAAAAAGAAAAGTATGCTTCAATTTATGTTTAAACTCTAACAGTTTTTTCTACAGAGATAGATAGCATTTTTCATCAGAAGTCCTTTGGAATTATCTTAGATCACTGTATTGCTGAGATTAGCCAAAATATTCACAGTTGATTATCTTACAATGTTGCTGTTACTATATACAATGTTCTCTTGGCTTCATTAACTTCACTTTGCATCAGTTCACGCAAATCTTCCCAGGATTTTCTGAAATCACCTGTTCTACAATTCTTATAATACAATGGTATTCCATCACAATTATATGCTGTAACTTGTTCAGTCAATCATCAGCTGATAGATATCCCCTCAATTTCTAATTCTTTGCTAACACAGAGCTACCATAAATATTCTTCCCCACACACATAAATATATACATATATATATGTATATCTTTTTCAATTAATTTTTTTCTTTGAGATATAGACCTAATAGTGATATTACTGGGTCAAAGGGTATGTACAGTTTTATAGTTCTTTGGGTATAGTTCAAAATTGCTCTCTAGAATTGCTGGATAAGTTCACAATGCCACCAAAAGTGCATTAGTATCCTGATTTCCAGACATCCCTTCCAACTTTCCTGTCATATTAGCCAATATGATAGATGTAAGGTGGTACTTCAGGGTTGTTTTAATTTATGTTTCTCTAAACAACAGTGATTTAAAGCATTTTTTCATATAACCACAGATAGCTTTGATTTCTTCATCTGAAAACTACCTGTTCATATCCTTTGGACACTTATCAGTTGGGAAGAGACTTGAATTCTTATAAATTTTGTCATAGTTCTCTATATATTTGAGAAATGAGGCCTTTATTAGAGAAACTTCCTATAAAATTTTCTATTTTCTGCTTTTCTTCTAATCTTGACTGCACTAATTATGTTTTTGCAAAACCTTTTAATTTAATGTATTCAAAATTGTCTATTTTGCATCCTGTAATGCTCTTTCTACCTTTGTAGTCATACATTTAATTATTTCCTTTTTCATAGATTTGAGAGGTAACCTCTTCCATGCTTCCCTAATTTGGTTATGGTCAGTCTCCTTACTTTCCAGTCATTCTCAGGATGATTTTGTTTTCTTTTTGTCCTTGGATGTCCCCATCTATCTGGCTCTGAGGACCCGTTGAGATAGAGAAAGGGAAGGAAGAAAGAAGAGAAAGAGACAGAAACAGAAATAGAGGGAGACAGAGATGGTGAGAGAAGACAGACATAAAGACAGAGAGAGACAAAGAAAGAAGACAGACAGAGAAACAGAGACAAAAAAAAAAAGAGACAGAGAGACACTTCAGAGACATACAGAGACAGAAAAGGGTAGACACTGACAGGACACACAAGGTCCTTAAAGGAAAAATGCATTATTGCTGATTGCTGAGATTCATTGTATGTTCATTAAGCTTTTCTTGCTGATGCATCAAGATCATATTTTTTAAAAATGAAAGTTACATGGATGGAAAAGGTTTGAGATAAACTTGGCAGTTTGATCTTTTTGTTTTAGTTTTGCAGAGGCTCATTCTGCAGACATATGTTTTTGCTTAGAAATGCACAGAGGTGAATAAATCACTTGATCGGCATTCCCCTAGAGCTGGCTGTATTAACTTTCTTGGCATGATCTCACCACTTAAGTCAACATGACTTAAGAGTTTATGTAACAGTTTATTTGCCTTTTAATTCCATGCTTTCCCTGAATTTAAATGTTCATCTGCTGAATAGAAAATAAATGATCTCCATGACTTAAAGACCAAAATTTCCCAACTTTTATTCTTTTAAAATTAATTTATTTTACTAATTTTAAGTGGGCTTGAGGGAAAGAATTGAGGAAAGAACCCTCCTACTACAGATATCTTTTCCCCCTGACATATGAAGAACCATAAGGTAATCAGCCTTTTTGAGAAGAAGTAAATAGATATCCATTCAAGATGATACAGAAAGTAGGATCTTGTAATTCTGATTATGAAGAAAGAAAAGAGTGAAATGAACTTAGTAATTATACACCATTAGTCCAGTCATCTATACTTTGTTCTCTCCTGTGTGCTTTCTGTTCTTTGGTAAGCCATTCAAGAACTCAGTGACTTAGTATTCCAATTACAATACAGTTAATTAGAATGCTTAATAATCCATATTTGGAAAAAAAAAACTGGAGCAGTCATGGTGGGTGGGGGCTTCTTAACACCTTCTCTGCCCCTTTGCTTTTCAGGGCAAGAATTTGCCAAAAAAGATCCCACATGTGTAAACCATTTGTGGATTGCTGGATTTCAGAGGCAATGTTCTAGGGTTAAATTCTTATCAAAATATAACTTCATGAGTATTCTGCCAAGGAATGACATGGCCGGCACATTTTGCCAAATCTTTCTTACTGTCCTATGGTTGGCTTCTCTAGGAATACAGTCAGCTTTTGATTAGCCAAGGGCTGAATTCAGTTTGTGGGTTTAACTGGATTTTTTTCTTTGTTCCTCCTACTACTTCCCTTTAGTCTACTTTACCATTGATTAGCACTGAGCCCTGAGAATGAGCAGGCACTGAGAAGAGAGAAGAAATCAATCTCCATTCCCCTTAAGGAAGCAGGTAGAGGCCAGATAAGGACCTCTACATCTCATTACCTGCTTCCCATGCTCAGGCTTTACCTCTCTTGCCTGCAGAAAGGAGAATGATTTGAGAACTTTCTAAACAGACTGTTCAGCAGACTCAGACTTGCATGTACAAATGAGCATTTCTCCCTTCCCAGGTCAACACTTTGGGTCTAGGCAGCGCCATGTTTATTTCATGGCTGCTGTGCTTATGTCTTCAGAATCTGTTTTAGAACTATGAAGGAAAATCCACCCTATTATTAAGAGCCACACCTTATTATTACTATCATTATTATTTTACATCAACCTGATTATTTCTTACGTTGATTACCCATGTTATCTATCAGAAGCCATTTTTGACAATTAAGTCTATCCTTCATACATGGAGATTTAACATCAAAGAGGGAACTTGTATATGATATATATGCTCATATGTCCATATGAGCAGTCAAGCAGGTAAGATAGGGTAATTTGGGAATAAAGGAGGTAGGATTATCCTGGTTGTGACATTCTTCTTGGCTGTCCATCCAGGCTGATTCAAATTGCCCTGGCCCTGGGACTAATAGAGGGAACCAGGGAGAAAGTCAAAGCATGTTGTGTCCCCCGTGGTTGTAGTCCTTCCTTCTTGCTACCTGGCTATCTCATCTCAGATTCATTCTGTGATGAAGGAAGTACTACATTTGGAATTTCAGGGTGGAAACTCCCTCCACTTTCCCAGATCCCACTTTAGGTAGAGATTTGTCTCATTTGTGACTTAGATATTTGCTCGAGGGATAGATGTGAAGAGACTTGTCTCTAGAGCCACTCTTAATAAGGGCTTTCTTGTTGAACTTCAAATCGAACCAAATGACCATTTATTAAATGTCTAGAATATTCAAGGTGCTAGGTATTAACAACAAGGGGAAGGATCAGGATGAGAAGGCATATATTGAGATGACCAGGCAATGCCACATCTTATTTCTAAGGTATGAGTTAGTATTTTGCAGTTTTAGAATCTTAGGACAGTGTGAGCACTCATAGCTCATTCATATGGGCAATTTGTTTCTAGTTCTTGAACACATCATACCCTAGAATGTCTTCTTTCTTTCCTTATAGTATGTATAGGATATTTATAGCCCCTTCCTCTGATTATTAGTTCTTCCCAGAGCTTCCATTTTAAGGTAGGTGCCCAGGCCAATTATGTCTTCATTTTTCTCCTTATCTTCACCTTTATTTTATGTGAAAAAATATTTAGACTTGCTCTGGTTGGCCCAAGAGGGCAAAACTGGGTCCAGTGGAGCAGATTTGTAGAACTCAGTAAAAGGAAAAAGACTTCTTAAAAGTAAGTAAATCTGTCTAAAAAAGTAAGTAAATCTGTCTAAAAGTTGGATGAGTTGCTTTAGGAAGGAGAGGTTTTCAAATAAGGACTGGATGACCATTTGGTGAGTGCTATAGAGTTGAGATAGATGGTGTCTGAGGTTCTTTCTATTACTATATTCCATGACTCTGTGACCTCTTCAAGACATTCTAGATAATGTGTGCATTTGAATCTGGTTAAGACCTTCTAAGGAGTCACACATTAACTAACTGTACTACATTAGTACCAATTAATTATCTGATCATAACTTTTAACACTTATCAGCATCTTTCAGGGAATAGGGTTGACTCTGGGAGGAGAAAACCTTGAGTTTGTTTGAAGCCAGCTGCTGATGGGGGACAGTGATAAAGTATCTAGAAAATAGAAGCCAACAAGCAGAAGAAGAGAACCTCCTAGACAGAGCTGAAGGGCCCTGAGGGATTTGAGCAAGGAATGTGTAAAGAAGGTAAGAGCATGATTACAATTCTAATAGACACTTAGACTGCCTTTCAATGTAAATTCCTTTAGGGATGGGACTGTTTTTCATTTTGCTTTTCTTATCTCTTACATTTAATACCTAGCACCCTGAATACTGTAGACATTTAATAAATGTTCATTTGATTGAATTTGGAGTTTGCCAAGAAAGCACTTTTCTCATAACAATACCATGAGGTAAATAGTACAAATGTGATGATGCTCATTTTACAGAATAAGAAAATCAAGGGAAGAGAATCATGGAAGATACCTTATGAATATTCTGTTCTGACATAGCTGGCAAATGGCAGAACTGGATTTTGAACTCATGCTTCTGGATTGAAAACTAGCCCTCTTCTACCTCTCAGTTTCTTTTAGTAGAACAAACTAGTTGTAGGCAAGTATCACCAATTTTGCGTATTTAAAAATTTTATCTCTGCCAGACCCAATTTATAAATATTCATCTCTCCTCTCCCTTCACTGATTCCTTGTCCCTCCCCCTTTCCTCTTCCTTCTTCCCCTTCTCCCTTCTTCTTTCCCTTCTATGCCTTGGTAGATAGTTTTTGAGAGATGCCATGACTAGAAAATTCATCACCTTGCCTACCACCTAGAGAAAAAATCTTCTTGAATTCAGAGAAGTCATTCTCAGTATATCTTCTGTCTTTCTAGAGGGTTCCCCCTGAAGCTTCTGCACCCAGGGTGACATTTTCTGGATCCCAGGATCATCCAAATAATATTGTGGAGAATCACAAACTGTACAGTCTCCTTCTTGGCACTTAGAAGTCCCTTTGATGTTTGTGGATGTTCCCTGCCTAGATCTGGAGGAGCTATAATGATGTCCTTTACTAGTTTAAGCAATCACACAGCTTGGAGACACATCAGATATCCAATCACCACACCAGATAGTCCAATCCTCTCATTTTACAAGTAAAGAAACTAAGGCTGAAAAAGGTTAAATGACTTGTCTGAGAACACACAGTAAGTAAAAACGTCAATCCTTTATATACTTTACTGTATTCTATTATTCTGCACTGTACATTATTCCATTGCATCTAATCTTATCCTTTCCTATAGTAAAAGCTAAATATCTATGATCTCATATTTCAAGTTAGCCATCATTTGATGTGGATCATTAGTTAACATTAATTAATAAGATCAAGATATCTGCCCTCACCTCTACCCATTCCAAATGTCTTCCTTCTGCCTCTTTTAGAAATGGAAAATGGATCATAGATTGAAGGATTTAGAATTCCAAGAGACCTTTGGAGACCATCTCACTTAAAGCCCTACATTTACAGATGAGGAAATTTAGAGCCCAAGAAGGGAAGTTGCTTGATCAATCTAGGTCTCAAAGGAAGTAAAGACAGCCAGGATTTCATGTGAGGGTTTCTGACTCTTGGTTCTGGGGACTTGGGGCAGAATCCTAAGACTACTGCTGAGAAAGAAAGCCAGTCTGTCTGGGAGTAAGAGGATTATTCCTTGACCATGGATTTCTTGTCCTAATTACCATGACTGCAGTCCAACTCGCCTGTCATTCCTGTCTCTCCATCTTTCCTGCATGGGGAAAGAAATCTGGATGCAGCTGGATATTTAGCAAATATGACCTGAATGCTGCTGGTGGCCACTGCCAAGTCAGCCACTCCCCTGACTGTTTCTTTAAATCTTTTCTTGCTTCAGATAAAAAAAAAAAAAATCTGGCTTCATCCTTATGGATGCTGAAGCAAAGTTTTTTTTTTTACTTTTTTTTCCATGCTACTGGAATCAGGTAAAGATTGGACAGAAACAGGCTCTTGGAAAGAAAAGAGAAATGATAAGAAAGGGGAGAAAAGTAAGTGGAAGAGGCTGTGAGTCTAGCTGGCATTTCCAGTCCAAATGACTGGAAATATGCACCCCACAGCCAACATTCAAAATTCCTCAGCCTACTGATTTGATTCTGACCAGATAGATAGCAGCTGGTTTTTGGAAACATTCATTTTTTTTTAAAACAAAGTCTTAGATCATATTGTATGGACCTAGCACTTCATCTGGGTACTTACATCACTTGGGCACTCACAAGTCTCTTGGATGTCCTGGGTAGCTCCTGGTCTGGGGACAGGATGATAAGTAATAGAATTCTGCTGAATGATGAAGTCTTATATTAAAGCTGGTCTATCTCTCATTCTTCTATAAGCATGGAAAGTGGTGTTCCTTTGGGGATTATCTCTACTGTGGCTCTGCCGTTTGCTTTTTCCTGTAACCACGAACAATCATTCTACCTTCTCTTGGCTTCGATTCCAAAAATTGAGGATGGATGCTTGGGGAAAAGTGTTTTCACTTGATACTAAGAAGGAAGACCCATCTCTACTCCTTGTCATGGGAGGGAGTGGCAGCCTTTGAAATGCTTCACCAGCTAACCAAGTGAGGATTTCGTCACATAAAATACGGCAGGCAGAAATAATAAGTATAGTTTAAAGAGGAATCCAGAAACTTGGGTTCTACTGATCCACTGTGTTCCCTAGCTTTGTCCTTGGACAAATCACCTAACAACTTTTTTTAAACCCTTTCCTTTGATCTTAGAATCAATACTGTGTATTGGTTCTAAGACAGAAGAGCAATAAGGGCTAGGCAATGGGAGTCAAATGACTTGCCTAAGATTACACACCTAGAAAGTGTCTGAAGCCATAGTTGAACCCAGGATCTCTTGTCTTTGAGCCGGGCTCTCAATCCACAGAGCCACTTAGCTGCCCCCAAATCACCTAATTTCTAAGTAAGGTAATTAGTAAGGTTGAAAGAAAGGTAGGATTGGAACTCAAGTCCTTTGATTCCAAATCTCTATTCTTTCCATCACCCTCCATTTCTATAATACCAGAAAATATCTAACTGGAACATAAGAAATCTCCTCTCTATATAAAAGTTCAAAGAAAAGCCCTAACGAATTGCTGAAAATGTTTTGGAATGACCTGAAAAGCTTTCGCACAGCTCCAGGCATGCTAGATATTTTGAACCCCGAAGTGCCAGCTTGCCAATATAATAATGTTACCTACAGCAGTCAGCACATACTCAGAGTAAACACTTCACAGTGGGGAAGCTAGGCATCGGACAACTTCAGCAGCTTCTACTAACTTCCCGATGAAATGAAACCACCGTGCTAGACAGATAAATGCAAAAATAGGTGGTTACATTAGGCAATGTTAAAAGGATCCCCTCAGACAGGAAAACTCAACAACATAAAGCTACAGCAATGACAGAGGCAATAACGACTTCAATCCATCCTGGAGTTTTCACTGCCGCAGCACCGTACAAACTTGTCCTCCTTCTCTGCTCTTTGCTCCAGCATCTTATCAGGTCACAGGGAGAAGGGCTTCCTCCCTCCATGTCCTGGAGTCCTCGTCAATTGCATCTGTGATTGACCAGAGTAGGACTTGCCCTCTGGGTGCCAGCGATTGTTGGGAGGGAATTATTCTGTGACTCAAAAAGACTGTGTGACTCTGAATTATTATTCACACTCTTATTTTACGGATGAGGAAAATGAGGCTAAAAAGGTTAACGGACTTGCCAGAGGTCACGCCACAGAAAAGCCCAGACTGAAAAATACCTTCCGATTCCCAATGCAGTACTCTCACTAATACTATACCAGCTGCTTAGCTCTCCATTTGGGATCCAGCAGGGCACCCTGGCCATTCAAGTAACATGCCTGCCGAGAAAGGGTCGGGATAACCTCTACTGCCAGTTCAGTGCAGAAAGTCATACATTTTAGCGCGGCCAGTTCCATATGAAGTTTAGAGGACATGGACAAGCCTGACAATGTCATTGCTCTGCATAAAAGCTCTGCAAAGAGCTTCTTCACAAACAGTTGGGTGATTTGGACTATAATTAGATTACATGGGCAAAAGTTCAAGAAATAATTGTTGCTTTCTACAAAGGATGGAAATGGACTCCCTTTTCTTTGTTGCTTCAGAAGGTCTCAGTTCTACAGGGAAAATACTCACTAGAGCCCACTTGGACATAGCTGCCTGGGGCAACTTCTCTGTTCTGGACTCATTTCAGTGATTCCTCCAAGGCGAGGCAGGGGAATTCGATGAGCAAATAAAAAAAGGGTCATCCTTGGAAGGTGGCATGATGGAGTGGAAAGACCACTGGATGGTATACTAGAATATACAGGTTTGAATTCTGGCTCTCCCATTTACTGCCTCTGTGATCCTGGCATGGAATTTCACCATTGCTTTCCTACATTTTCTTTCAGGTTTTTTCCCCTACATTTTCTTGGTCTTCTACAATCCCTCATTTTATAAGAAGATTAGGCAAGATGGATGGTGGAGGTACCTTCCCCCTCTTGGGTGCTATTTTCGTCATGGCTTGAACCGAGGTCTTGGATGAGGGGCAGGAGGCAAGAGCATTATTGTAGGAGCCAGACTCAGAGAGAGTTAAAAATTCCCTGGGATTTTTTTTTTTTTTGTGCCTGGGCTAGTTCTTGGAGGATGAGTCTCAGCTCCAGACTAGTAGAGAGGAAAGAGTTAAGAGAATCTAATCTGGGACCTTGTTTACTTGTGTTCTGGTTTCTTTTTTAAACTATACTACTGGGAAGAGCTGCAAGATTTCCCCGCTCCTTATTAAAAACACAGAAACTGTTGAGGCAGCAGCTGTAGCAGGCAGGCAGTCCACAGTAGCAGGGAGAGATTACAGAGCATAGAGATGAGCCATAAACAGCATGGGTATCAATGGAGGCGTTTTACCTGTGTTATTGTTAAAAACCACGCTCTCCCTAACTAGGCATTCATATCTTATTCATTGGTAAGGGGGATGGGGGGAAGCAACCAATAAGTTAATGTAATTATATACTTAAAAGAAAAGCAACCTGTACATAAATATTCTATCCACAATCCTGTGTGTGTATGTGTATACATATATTATATAGATCCAGAATAAAAATTAATTGATAAAAATAACTAATAGTCAACTCTCTTTACATTAAAAGTATGTTGGGGGGTAGAACATGGGGGATGAAGAGAAGAGAAGAACCTGTTTCCTTCTTTTCTTTCTTCAGCCTGTGACCACAGAAGAATCTTTTGGCAAAAGGCATAAAATTTTTCTTAGCCTTATTTAAAAAAAAGTTTGGAATGTTCCTTTCCGGGAGATTATTTTGACCTCAAATCTGTAAATCTAAGTGTCTTACTTGATACCATCTGACTACTACAGCAGAATTACCTCCCCTAACCCTTAAGGGGGTCTTGACTGTCTGAGTCAATGATTCTCTCAGAAGAAACCTCCCAGTTCCTGTTGCCCCAAAGTTCATCTTATGGAGGGAAATGTGGATCATGTGTAAATCTGAGAAAGACACACAGATGCTGCTTCTGGATGAGGGCAAAAAAATGCCTCATAGAGGAAATGTACTGAGACTTAATCATAAATGACATAAATCAAAAATAATCATAAATGAATAAAAAAGGGTTTTGTACAAACTGGATCTCATCCTGACAATAATCCTATGAGGAATGACAGATATTATATTTATTTAACAAATGAAGAAACTATGAGAGGTTAAGTGACCCACCCAGGGCCATACAGCTTGTTAAGTGTTTGGGGGCAGGGAAGAATTTGGACACCAGTCTTGTAATTCAGGGCACTATCTTCCATAGCACTTTGCCTCTTTCTGGAGTATGTATTTATAACATTTTCATTTGTTTACATTGTTTAACCATAATATTTCAGCTTCCGCTATAAAAGTGCAGAATTTGCTCTAAGGTACCAATTGAGGTTTGGAAGAGGCTGGGATTTCTTTTTCCTTTCCTTTTATACATGAGCTTGCCATTCTACTCTCTGTTTCCTCCTCCCTTTTATAAAATGTATCTCCCCAGGTTACACTGAGAGAAGAAATTCTTGCTGAAAGAAAAGAGGAAAAAATAGGCAAATGTAAAAATTATGACCCTCTCCCTATTTTATTTCTTTTGCCATTTCTACTATGCACAGAAAATTCCTTAGAAAACCATTGTCCAAGGTGCAAAGCCTATGGAGAATTAGCCTGCAGGGATGATGAATGACATGGGAGGAAGGATGTTCGACGTTTTCCCCACTAACATTTTCCATTTTGTGATTACTTAAAATTAATGGTTTCAAACAAATTAGAAATAAATTAAATTCAGTATCTTTGGTTGAAGCAAAAAGCAGTTATATGTCAGGAAATTATAATAATCTATCACAGAATTCTAGTTAGGAGTCTCAAAATTTCTTATAGTCTTTTCCTGGGCATCTATTCTAAAGAATAAAAATACTAAAGAATTGTCTTCAGTATTTGAGGGTCCAAAATAAGATAACTATGAAGGAGGTAAGAGTCTGAAGTAATATTAACCATTTCAAACAGACTACCTGAGAAGTACTGAGTTGCTTCACCTTACTGACTTTGTGAACTTAAACAAGTCACTTCTCTTTAAGGGTCCCTTGTTCCTCCCCTGTAAACTGAGTAGATTTGATTAGATTAGTTCCTAACCTATTTGATGTTGAGGATCTTTTGGCAATCTGGTGGAGTTTCAGTTCCTCTTTTTAAAGGCATAAAATAAAATACTGAATGAGACAGAGAGCCGATTATATTGAAGTACAATTATTAAAAATAGATTCCTGGATCTCAGAAATCAAAAGCCATGAATTGGGCAATATCTATGGTTCCTGCTAGCCTATGATTCTGTGTCCATCCTTATTTCTCCTTTAAAGTGTTCCACAACAATTTAAAATAGGACTTTGGTATCTGTGTCTTTATTATGTTGGTACCTAAATGTCCAAATAGATAACAGCTGTAGTCCTGAGACTTATGCACACTGGGTCTTAAATTGACTTGAGGGGATTTTAAACTTTTTTATTTATATCGTTTGGTCATTTTCAGTCATGTCCATATCTTCTGACCCTATTTGGAGATTCTTTTTATAGAAATATTGGAATGGTTTGCCATTTCCTTCTCCAGCTCATTTCACAGATGAGGAACCTGAGGCATACAGGGTTTAGTGCCTTGCTTTTCCCACACCTTGTAGATGCCCCTTTAATTTACATATAAAATTACAATCATTGTGGCAATATTTTCTCACAGAAGCATAGACTTGCAGAACTGGAAGTCAGCCCTAAGAAGTCAAAGGACCTTTGATTGTGTACTAAGCAGGACCTTCTGTGATAATATGACCATAGGCAGAGATTCGAAAAGGTCCCTAGAAGTCATCACCTCCAACTCCTAACTAAATCACAAAGCCCTGCTACAACATGGGCACTTAAAGACCTACAACCACTGTGAGCTCACTAATTTCTGAAACATTCTATTGCATTATTGGTCTGTTCTAATTTTAGGATGTTTTCCCTTACTTTGATGATGATGATGATGATGATGATAATAATAGTAAGGCTTGCAAAGAGCTTTACAAGTATTATTTCATTTTATTCTCACAACTCTGGGAAATAAGTACTCTTATTACCTCTATTTTAAAATAGAGAAAATTGAGGTAGATAGGGGTTAAATGTCTTGCCCAGAGTTACATAGCCAAGTAAGTATCTAAGACCAGATTTGAACCAGGAGCTTCCTGACTTTAGGTTCAGTTATTTTTTCTACTATACCTGGTTAACCAACTAAAATGATCCTGGGATGGATCTATGACCCCATCAATATTGGTGAATTTCCTCCAATGGTGTGGCTTTCATCTCATTGTGTGAGACTTCTCATTCTGTACAAGTGCCATCCATATTCTCCCCCAAGTGTCCCACAAGGAATGCAATGGGCAAAAAGCTTTCCTCTGGATTGTCTTTTCATTTCTTATACGGTTACCACATGGATTATCCATCTGTTTCCCTTCACTTTCACGGCATGACTTGATCATTTCATTTTCTGCTCATGCATTTCTTTGATAATGTCTTTTATTTTACCATACTGCTTTGCTGGTAATACAACATAACCATGCTTTTCTACATTGTCCCTTGGATAAACAGAAGTTTTAATTCTCAGGAGCATTCAACATACCATGACTCAATCATATAACCTTATGAGAACAATCTTAGTGTTAAAAATGTGGGAATTTATTTCAGGAAGAAGTTTAGGGACACTGAAAATACAGGACAATTTCCCAATTGCAATCCAGTCTACTTTTCTGTTCTTCAGTATTGGTTCAAATTCACTACCCTATGCAGAGACTGTCCATGTACATACTGATGAAAGAGATCTATGGCCAGTCCATTCAATGCCATCATAGTTTGGACAATAAGTATTCTTTATCTATTTGGATTTTCCTGTGTGGATAATTAAAATGAGCTCTTAGATGATAGTAGTCCCATATCAGAGATTATGCAATGTTCTAGACCTGATATGATAGTAGAATGTCAACCACAATTAGGAGCATCTACAGAGATTCTCTCTTCCAATAAAGCTTTGGTTTGGATTCCCACCATGAAACTAATGTTTGTCATCCATATATCTCCTGATTTATGCCTTGTTTGATATGAAAAATTACAGGATTATGAATTTAAGTAAATTTAAGTGTTATATCTTTCAATGAGCCTTATATAAGAGATATCTTGTAGAGGAACAGTTATCATGCTACCAAATGAAATACTTTAACAGTAAACAAGTAATAATCCTAATGGGATCTTAATATTGGCTGAAACTTTCTGTCACAATTGACTGAAATAATTGTGACTTTGAAGATGTGGTAATCTATAGAATATTGTTTAAAAAGCCACCCCAGTTCCTTCTTAAACCTTCACTAAGAACATCTTCTCTAGGTCTTTACATGGAACCCCAAACCTTCCTTTCTTCTACCTGATTATTCTCATTCTGCCCTTCAGGGAAAACAAAACAAATCTAATCCCATTTTTTCTCATGACAGCCTACCAAATACTTGAAGACAACTACAATGTCCACTCTCCTCAAGTTTAGCTTTGGTTCCTTCAACCAATAGTGTTTTGGTATGGCTTTATCTTCCCTTGCCAACCTGGGAAATCTCCCTTGCACATGGTCTAGCTCATCAAGGTCGGTCCTAAAATGTGATTCTCACAACTGACTACAAGTGGTTAACTAGGGCAGAGTGCAATGGGATTTATCTCCCCCATCTTAGGCACTAACATTCAGCCCAAGATCACATTTGTGATGGTACTCTTGGCTTAATTTTAATCTCATCCTCTTCCTCTTTACCCACAGTGTCCCTAATGAATATTACAGAACAAATTTGTACATGATTTTTTAAAAATTCTTTGTAAGATATGACAACTAAAGTAAAATAAAGGAGTCACCCAATTGCTTATAGCACTGGCCAAGGTGAATAAAGCACCTATATTTTGGAACTTCTCTTAAATAGAATATTGTTCTAATATCACAAATGATTCATATAACTCAGTATTCCACATTTAATATGACATACTTAAAATCTCAAAATTTTCCTGTCATCACCTGTAGTCTATACATTTTTTCTTTTGTTGTCCAATAAGGAGGGAAAAGAGTTTATTTTAATAAGCAGATGTACATAAAAAAGGCAGGAACCATGGAGTTAAGCTGCTCATTGGAAGATTTCTTTACACCTCACCTAAAGATTATCTAGCATCCCATTCAAAAAGCCCCCTTCTGTGCTGACTGAAATGAGAATGCTTGTCAGATGAAGAAAACATTGAGCGTATTGACAGTTGTTCTTTAAGCTACAAATAATAAGAATAATAGCATTTTATATCAACATAAAAGCTTCTATTCAGAAAAGCCAGAAGGCAAAGTGTTTTATAACTTTGTGCTATCATATATATTCCTGACACGCGCCCTCTCTCGCTCTCTCGTTTTATGGGAGCATGTGGATGTCTGTGTGTATGTGTGGATATATAATCACCTCACCCAGAACTGGATTGCAAGAGCTCTTTTCTTTGGGGGGAACCATTGTGTATGCACACTTCAGAGTTTGTGACTAGGGGCTGCACAACAGCACCAGATAAGAAAGGCTGGATCCATGTGGGGGAAAAAAAAGGTGCATTTTAACAACAGAGAGCTGATAAGCTCCAGTTTCACTTTGTCCCCCTTTAATCTATCACCATTAAGTCTGAATGTTCAGGCAAGTCTGCTACTCCACATTTTTCCACATGGGAAAATGCTGGTATAGCTGAAATAGAAATATCTTACCCAGGATCACAAAGGATCCTAGCCACCCAGCTGTGTGCACAGATCACTGGATCACAGAGAGTCCTGGCCGCCTAGCTGGGTGCACAGATCACTGGATTACTGAGAGGCTGGCCACCCAGGTATGTGCACAGATCACCTGACCCATATAAAACAATAGAGAAGAAGGAATAAAAGAACAGTAAGTCCAATGACTAGGGACACATAAAGGAGAATTATGCTAAATAAAAACCAAACTCATCAAAGGAGTGTAGTGGATTGAGTGCTCAGCTTGGAGTTGGGAAAACCTATGATAAAATCTAGCCTAAGACACTAGCCGTAAGACCTTAAGCTATATGCTCAGGTTTCCTATACAGTAAGATGGGGATGATGATAGCTCTGCTCTCCAGAGTTTTGAGCATCAAGTGAGATAATATATTTTTAAAAGCTCTTAGCACAATGCCTGACACATAGGAGGCTCTATAGAAATGCTATTATTTTACCAATACAATGGCCATTCTTGATTCCAGAATCCTGGTAACAAAACATATCTCTTCCATCTTGGTTGGGAGGTAGTATACTACAGGTCCAGAATGAGGCATATACGATTAAACATAGCTTTGGGACCCATTTGTTTTGATTAGTCAGACTTCTTTGTTACAAGAGAGAATTGTATCAGAAGGAGGATTATTGGGAAAAATAACAGATTTAGTCTTGATATAAGGAAAAGTTTTTTTGATAATTAAAGCTGTTCAAAAGTGGAATCGGCTACCTTGAAAGTCAGTGGGTTTTCTTTCTTGTATGTCTACAAACAAAGACTAGCCAAGCATTTGTTGGAAATATTGTAGTATTGACTCTTGATCAGGTATGCAAGGGGGTAGATGTCCTCTGTGGTCCCTCCCACTTTTAGGATCTGTAATTCTGAGTTTATATAAAGAGAGTAGGACTAAGATATATGCACACATATGTATACATATTTGGGGGCAGCTAGATGATATAGTGGATTGAGTGCTGGGCATGAAGTAAGGACTCATCTTCCAGAATTAAAATCTGCCCTTAGGTAATTACTAGTTGTGTGATCCTGGGCAAGTCACTTCATCCTGTTTGCATCAGTTTCCTCATTCATAAAATGAGCTGGAGAAGGAAAGGGAAAACCATTCTAGCATCTTTGCCAAGTAAACTCTAAATGGGGTCATGAAGAGTTGGACACCATTGAAACAAGTCAACAACAACAACAACAACAACATATGTACATATTTAATACATGAAATTGAAAATACAAATTATAGAGTACAGACTTCAGAAGTTATTCAGTCTATCTTTTTAATTAACAGATGACAAAATCAAGGTCTGGAAGATCATCAGTAAATTGGTAGCAGATCCAAGAAAACTACACCTTAACATAAGAAATAGAGATATATGCCTAAAAAGATAGAAAGGAAGGGCAAAAGATGACATATAAAAGGGCAAAGAGACTGTCATAAGGGATTCTGAAAACAGGGAAGACCACCTTCAAAATAGATGCCCCCAACATTTATATTTTCTCACTTAGCAAACTGACTAGGTAATTTCTGACAGGAGAGTCCTTGGGGAAAATTCCTTGGAATCTTCAGTGACATGAGGATTGTAGTAAATCTCATTTTATATTCAAAATTGTTTTATGCTTGGGCAGTTGTACTGAAGCAAGAAAGCTTCTTAGGCAGTTTAGTGGGAAAAATACTGAATGGGGCAGCTAGATGATAGAATGTATAGAGAAACAGATCTAGAAAAAGGAGACCTTGGGTTTGAATTTGACCTTAGACACTTCCTAGCTGTGTGACCTTGGGCAAACTATGTAACCCTCATTACCTCACTCTTACTGCTCTTCTACCTTGGACCAATGTACAGTATTGATTCTACTATACAGTATTGACAAAAGATAAGGGTTTTTTAAAAAAAGCACTTAAGGCACATCTAGCCCTGAATCCAATTATATGTTAATGAGTAAGAAGCTTAACAGCACCAGCATCTCAGTTTTCTCCTTTGTAAAATGGGAATCATAAGTATCCATATTATGATGACTGATGATTTTCTATGTTTAGAGTATCAGTCTTCCTCTATGATTTTTCATGTTTTTGACTAAGTCATCCCAAACCCTCACTCTGTCATATGATTCAATTCAATGTACATTCATTACATATCTTTCTCTTCCTAAACATCTCAGACTAGAGCTAATAAAAAGTATTAGACTAATTCTGTTAGAGTTTGTTTCCTCTTTCTCTCAGAAAAGATCTTCAAAGAGAAACTGGACAACCAATTTTTTTTGGAGTGGAATATTAAAGAAAGGATTTTTTTATTGAAATATAGATGGCTTCTGGGATCTCTTCCAAACTTCCATCTCACAATTACAAAACACTTTTCACACAAATTAAGTCATATCTAAACAACTGGAAAATATTACTTGCTCATGAATAGGTCAAGCCAATATAATAAAAAGACAATTCTACCTAAATTAATTTACTTATTCAGTGCCATAACAATCAAATTACCAAAAAATTTTACAGAGCTAGAAAAGACTATAACAAAATTCATCTAGAAGAACAAAAATTCAAGATGATCAAGGAAATTAATGAAAAAATAATGTGACAGAGGATGGCTTAGCCTCACCAGAGCTCAAACTCTATTAACAAAGCAGTAATTATCAAAACAGTCTTATGCTGACTAAGAATTAGAATGATGGATCAGTGGAATGGATTAGATACACAATACACAGTAGTAACTGAATATAGAAATCTAGTGACTGACAAATGCAAAGATCTAAGCGTTAGGGATAAGAACTTATATTTGACAAAACCACTAGGAAAGCTAGAAAGCAGTCTGGCAGAAAATAGATATAGACTATCCTCTCACCTTATATACAAGAGAAAGTTGAAATGGGCATATGATTTGATTATAAAGGGTCATACTGTAAGTAAAGTAGGGCAACATAGAATAGTTTTACCTCTCAGATTTCTAGAGAATGGAAGAATTTATGACCAAACAAAAGATAGAGAGCATTATAGGATGTAACATGGATAATTTTGATTATATTAAATTTAAAAAAAGGTTTCACAAGAATCAAAACTAATGCAGCCAAGTTTGGAAGAAAAGTAGAAAACTGGGGGGACATTTTTATAGCAAGTTTCTTTGATAAAAGTTTCATTTCTCAAATACATACAGAATTGAGTCAAATCTATAAGAATACAAGTCATTTCCCAATCAATAAATGGACAAAAGATATAGGGAGGCACTTTTCAGATGAATAAATCAAGGATATCATAGTCATAACATGCTGTAAATCACTATTAATTAGAGAAAAACAAATTTGCTCATTCAGGGACCTTTGATGTTTTTTGACACATATACTGGTTCCCCCACGCCTTTAATGGAAGATAGGGACTGGATCCTGAAGAAATTTGGAAAATTTCTATTGAAGAAGTTAAAAGTCTCTTTCCCTACTTCAGGAAACTGTCAACAAAAGTGCCCAAGCAAGTGTGTCTAGTATTTGAAAATTCCCCTTCTTTCAGAAAGGTAATTTGATTTCAGGTGAATTGGTTCCATTGGGAAATTTAGAACTCATGCAATTATCTCTTTACTATTATAACCATACTGCCAGAACTCTTCTCAAGTTAAGAGTCAAGTGAACCATATATCTAGAAGGACAAAACACACAGTTGTGATAATAGCCCGAGGCACTGTGGTTCATTTTTATGTCTGTGAAATATACACAATGAAGATCTCTATCCCAAAGCTGCAATTCTGCCCTTCCTCTCAGATCTCCCCTATTCTTTTGCTGCTAGCTCTCTTTTAGCCAGCTCATCCACTCCCACAGCTGTGTGAATTACTCTCCCAAATCCTTTCCAATGGATGTTCCACCTCTCTGCTGAGGTCCCATATTCCCCAAAGCCTTCAGAACACCTTATCCTTTTAGCACAGGAAACTACAATCTGGGCTCTCTTCCTCCCTGCCCATAAAAATCCAGCAGAAGACATTCCTGTTTCTGTTCATAAAATCACCAAGCACTGAACACTGTTTCTAGCAAACAGTAGATGCTTAATAAATGATTACTGACTACCACTGAGGCTAAAAATATTATTGACATCTTTCTCTCCTGACCTGCCATTTTCAAGTGATATTCTAAGGAAGGAAGTTTTCCTTCCAGTCAGCAGAAAGGCTTCAAACATCACCTTTCCCAGACCACTGAAATGGAAGCAAGGAAATATCACCCACAGTGGCATGTATCCCTTCAACCACCTCCATCTATAACTTCCTAGGGGTGGCTTTGATGCTTTATGATAACAAGTATCTAAAGCAGCCAGGGAACACAGTGAAGGAAGTGCTAGATTTAGTGTCAAGAATTTTCATTGTTGTTCAAGTCTTTTTAGTCCTGTCCTACTCTTTGTGACCCATTTGGGAACGAGAGTGGTAAAGCTACATTTTCCTTCTCCAGCTCATTCTACAAATGGGGAAACTGTAGCAAATGGGGTTAAGGAACATGTCTGGCATCACACGGCTAGTATGTGTCTGAGGTTAGATTTGAACTTGAGAAGACAAGTCTTCTTTATTTCAGACCCAGCACTCTTGTCCATTGTGCCATCTAGTTGCCCTTCCTGACTGCAGAATCTGGAACTGTTGAGTTCAAATCCCACCTTTGGCACTTACTAGCTATCACTCATTTAAAACTTCAGTTTCCTCAGCTATAGAAAATGGTGATAATAATAGCACCTACTTCAATAGTTATGAGGATCAAATGATATATTTGTAAAGTGCTTTGCAAACCTTAAAACATTATATAAATGCTCTTTTTATCAGTTTACTTTTCAAAGATTGCATTTACATTATCCTGTCTTCTGTAGGGGACACAGGCATGCCCTGGAGTTAGGAATCTTGAGGATCAAGTCATCTTGCCAACTCATAATAAATTCTGTGACCAAGGACAAGGTAATTAACATCTCAATGCTCCAGGCATCTTTCAGACAGTAGATTATAGAAAAGATCCAGATCTACATAAATGGAGGGAATTTCCACAATGGGACTTTCCTACATAGAAAAAAATCACAGGATGAACTACCAAAACCCATATCAAAACAATATAATTCTCTTTAAAAATATAAAGTGTTCTAAATCATTCGCTACAACAATATTTATCAAAGATAATGATCCAGACCAAGAAAAACAATAAGCCTTTATATTTAACATTTACATTTAAAACCACATAGATCTGTAATTCCATTATAATCAGTGCCAGAAATAAACCAATTCATTCAGTATGGATGGAACCTTCCTCATTTTAACTGGCTTTACATAGTTATTATGATTCTTCAAGAAAAAAGTAAAGCAGGAATAAAAAAAAAATTGTTGGCATGCATTTGGACCACCCAGAAACATATATGGATCATTATAGCATTATCTTTGTTTTGTTTTTAAACTGACTGATTTTCCAAGGAGTGTGTACATATTTTCTTTAAAAAATCAAATGTTTCAAACATTGTTCTTCTCCATGTTTATTTTATATAGCAGAGGGAAGGAAACCATATAACACAGCTAGTGGGATTTGAGTCTTAAATAAGTAACAAGTAGGTGTTGCCCACATGGTCATAGTTTTTGATGTGACAGTGGGAAAAAAGAACAAAGCTTTAAAAATCTGAATTTTAATAGGCAGAATAATAAAAAGATCAAAACTCAGGTCCAACTAGCCATGGGGACTGGTTACTTCATCTCTCTAAAACTCAGCTTCCTTATCTGTAAAATGGAAATAATAGTCTTTGCCCCCTACCTTCATCACAGAGCTGCCTTTTTTTTTTCTTGAAGAATCATAACTATGTTAAAGATAGTTAAAATGAGGAAGATTCCATCCACTAAGATTAAGTCCTTCAAAGTTATTTGTACTATCCAAATGCATTAGGATTGAACTGTCAAGGCTGGCCCTTAAGGCAGGTACATGTTGCTCATTTTTAATGAATGAGACACTCGTCCCATGAATCCCTGTTTTTGCCTGGCCCCCATTTTTCCTCTTTACCCTTTTTTCCTTTGGCTGCTGCTTTCCCCTGTAACAGTTGGCTCTCCCTTCTCTTCCCATGCATTTTCTCTAAATGCCATTGCAACAAAAGGAAAAGAGTAAACAACATTAAACAGGGAAAAAGTCAAAATAAACATTTGGGGATGGAGGCTTCGAGGGTGGTGATGGCAAAATTGCTTGGCTTTCTATGATATTGTAACTGTGGGCTTTTTCCATAAACACTTAGAGGGCATGAGGCACTGCTTTATTTAACTCTAGGTAACCAATACACCACCTCCTATCTCTAAACTTAGGCAACAATTGTCCTCATTCTCCCTCCTCCCAATCCTTACTCCTTTAATAAGAAAGAGAAAGAGTGAAAGGAATACCCGGAAAGAATTCTGTTCCATACATTAACTGAACAAAATTTCCATGGCTCTCCACTGAATACTTGCAGATATGCAGACCAAATTGGCAATGCGGTAGAAAATAAGTTGATATGTGAATACATGTAAAGAACAGGAACCTTTTAGTAAGTTTTCAGCGTGTAAAATCCAGACAATCAATACATTTTGTGGACCTAACAGGTCAAGCAATACATTCAGTCACAGTAGTGGTAATGGGCTCCGAATACTTGTCCAGAGTCAATCCATGTTGTTTATACTAATAATTATACAACAGACATTCCTTTCAGTTTGGTTTTACTGAAGATTCAGGAGAAGAAAAATATAAGAGTAAAGACTAAGAATGAGCCATGGATTTCTTTTGAAAGGGGAGATGGCTGAAGAGGGGTTCATTTGGAAAAAGTGGGAAGAAGATGCTTAGGTTTCCATAGCAGAGTGAATTCTTACCCAAAGAAAAAGACAAGAGAAATCATGTGAGAAATAAACAAAAAGCAGGGCAGGGAGGTAGAGATAAGAGGAAAGGGTTCAATGAAGCACATATCTACATTCCAATTTCTATGTGCTAGGGACAGGGCTAGGCTTTTGGGGGACGGGGACTGGGAGGGATCATACATACAGACAAGTTGTCTTCTCAGTCTTCCAGTGATAGATAAAAAGAAGGAACTTGGGATAGATATATTGCCCAAAAGGGACATATGAGCCGAATCCTAATTTTTTTTTTTAAACCTAGCATCAAAGGATGCACCTAAAGCAGGTAACCTGATAAGGCTTATTAGATACTCCTTGCCCCAGAGGAGGACAGAAAGATAGGATTGAACTAGATGGGGGAAAACTTGACTAGTACACAAGAGACTTCTGTGTTCAAAACGCATGTAAGTATCCAACAGTTTCATGGAAAGGAGAAAAATTACTGTGGAAAAAATTGCAGTATTCAAGTGGCTTTCCTCATTTCATTCTTTCCATAAATGCAGCATTTCCATTAAAATGCACAATTATAATAACTGGATTACAATTAAAATAATTAGATTTTAATATGCCATCTAATAAAAGTAAAAAAAAACAACAAAGCAATAATTCCATTAGCTATAGCATTGCTTTGCATTTTCAAGCTTGGACGCTTACATGTAGATTTTGAAGTTTTTGTTTGCCTTACTCCCACAATTACACATTTTTTAGTGGGAGCTACATATGATAATCGATTAGCTTTATGAACCATTTGGATGCAAGGCATACTAGAAATTTAACTTTGCCCAAATGCAGGATGAAAAATGAAGGGTTTGTAGTATACTGAATATGTGGTCGCCCATACTAAGAAAACCATATACTATGGAAGGGCCACATTTCAGAACCCAAGACATTGTTACCATGGGAATAACCTTTAACCTTTCTCATTAGCTTAGACCCAAGTTCAAGCCTTAGCTTTGCCAGTTATGAGCTGTATGACCTTAGACAAGTGATTTGTGTCTACAATCATACAGCTTGTAACTTTGCTTTAGTTTCACGATCTGTAAAACAGGAATAATAGTAGCATTTACTTCATAGAGCTGTTGGGAAGCTAAAATGGGATAATATAGGTAAAGCGCTTTGCATACAACATAGTGCTACATACATGCTAGTTATTATTAACCTCTTTGATCCTTTTGTTGATGTTTATATTCTTCTCACTGGCTCAGATCATAAACCCTCCAATCTTACTGAACTGGAATATCCCAAATATTCATCACTTAATATTCAACTTTCTAGGCATGAATTTTTTTTCCCAAACCCTTACCTTCCATCTTAGAGTCAATACTGTGTATTGGTTCCAAGCCATAAGAGCAGTAAGGGCTAGGCAATGGGGCTTAAGGGACTTGCCCAGAAAAACACAGCTAGGAAGTGTTTGAGGTCAAATTTGAACCCAGGACCTCCTTTATATCCAGGCCTGGCTTTCAATCCACTGAGTTACCTCTCTGCCCCCCCATATATCTTTTCAAATTCAGCTAAGTTGGTCTCTGGATGACCATCGTTGGGATTATATTCAAAGCTTTTCTGATATGACCTATCAGAATGTGTGCTCCATTGGCACATCTTCCGGAACATTAGCATCACCACTGTAGCACCTGGGATAAAATCTCTTATTCCAACTCTAGGGGAGGCATAAGGTTAAGTTCTAGAACTTAACATGGTGCCCATTGCCGAGTTTATCACTGAAAAAGATTGCCTGGCAAGAATTACATTTGATAATGTATGTGGCACACAATAAATAAACATCAAGAATTATTGTTATGATCTCATTACTATGGTTGTTGGAGGCAAGGTGCTCAATAGGTGTAGATTAATAGGTATCACTTTATATGTTGGAAAGAAAACATTTCTGAAAATAACTTTTATTGCCCTCTTTAATAATGCCTTAATTGTATAGATTAAAAAACAAACACAAAACAGCTGAGAGTTGGGGAGCTTGTCATTTGTACAAGGTCACTTGGCTAAGAGACAGATTCCAGATTCAGTTCTACATATTTTGTCTTTAAGTCCTCTGCATTTTCCACCACAGACATCACTAGCTCCCTAGAGCTGGCCTGCTTTCAAATGAAATGTGGTCCATTTGGAAATGTAAAGAGCATTTACTCATCCTTATCCCTGAATCATGACACAATGTGACCTCCTTGTGAGCCTGCACTAAGTCCTGGAAATGAAAGGGTCCTCCTGAAGTACATTTCTGGAAGTTTAGCTGGCTGTGATCTGCACATCCAATAACAATCCCCCAAAGCAAAAGCAAGAAAAAAAAAGCTAAAACTACATTGGAAAATGTTTCTCTTCAAAGGGAAGGTTTCTGAAAAGGCTGCACTGACTGAGCATGGCCAATTTGTTACAGCCATCAAATTGAGCTGGCCAATCAAATTAACATGGTTGGCTGAACTAATCTTCATCTACTGTCACTGCTATTAAAGTGGCTCCATCTTGCATTCATTCTCCTGTTCATCTACCACCTCAGAAGAGCTTGTTATGGAAAAAGTGTACCTCAAATAGCACTAAATATGGTACCGAAGAAATAACTGAGAAGTAGCTAGCAAAGTGACCAAAGGATTAGAACTTAGAGTCAGGGTTTGCCTTTGGCAAAATAATCAAGGACACAAAAGATCCTGCATCCTTCTCTTCTCCTGGCCCCAGGCATCCTTTACCCTGGAACTGTTGGCTGCAGACCCCATCCACAGAATGCTCCATTCTCCCAAGTTCTCTATAGCTCTTCTCCTTTCTATGAAAATTCCCAATTCTTCACTGTCTAGTTCTCACTTATCATGGAAAACCTCTAGATGAAAAGAACCACTGGAAGATTCAAATAGCTGATGGTGAAATAATGTGTTATCCTTTCTAAACAGAGGCATTACTATTTTATAATTCAATGTAGTGGAGAGATATTTGGGGAAAAGAAAGATCTTCCTAAAGTCATACCATATAGGTAAGTAGCAAGTTATATAATTTTTCAACTCACAGATGATCATGGGTTTTAGAACCAGAAGAAACCTTAGAGATCATTAAGTCCAACTCCCTCACTATTTTTGGTGTCATTCAGTCCTGTTAAATTCTTTGTGACCCCATTTGGAGTTTTTTTTTTGGCAAAGATACTGGAGTGATTTGCCATTTCTTCTTCCAGCTCATTTTACTGATAAAGAAACTGAGGCAGAGTTAAGTGACTTGTTCAGAGTCACAGAGCTAGCAAGTGTCTAAGACCAGATTCATCTTCCTGACTTCAGACCTAGGACTCTGTCCTCTGTGCCACCTAGATGCCCCAGCTCCCTCACTATACAAAGGAGAAGACCAAGAGCCAAGAAAAAGTTAAATGACTTACATTATGGTACAATGGATAAAAGTTCTGGAGTCAGTGGACCTGGATTCCTATCACAGTTCTGGCACTTACTTAATGTGATGCCTTGGGCAAGACACTTATCTCTTTTGGCTTCAGTTTCATCTGTGCAATGAAATATAGCTTTAAATCTATGATGCTAGGTGGAATCTATGATCTTAGTAGAGATCTGAATCAAGTCCCAAATTTAGGATTCCTTCCACTGTCTCACAGTCTCTTATTAGAGCAATAAATACATGTTGATATTTGATAATTGTGATTACTGAAGATCAACAAGTATTTTCAAAGAAAGAAAATATTACCAATAAGGTAACATAGCTGAAGTGACAGATGCCTGTGGTTTTTGCTTATTCTTTTGACTTAGTAACAGAAGTCTCACCCTCAGAGGAAAACTGCAAAGGGCAGACTGAAATAAGGGTCTAGTTCATTAACTTAAAATGTAGGCTTCTTGGGGAAAAAAGATTCAGCTTCATTCAATGTATTTCTATCCTGAATGCCCATCAAAATGTCGAGAGCATAGGAGCTGCTTAATAAGTACTTATGAAAGGCTCATTAAAGCAGTATTGGAGCTGTGAATGGGACAGTTATTCTGGAAAGTAAGTTGGAATTATATCCATAAGTCATTAAATTGTTCATTCCCTTTAATCCAGTGATATTGATATTATATCTATATCCTTAAGGAGATCAAAGACAGAGAGAAAGGACCCAGGTGTACTAAAATATTTATAATTCTTTAATAGTGGCAAATAACTGGTAACTGAGGAGGTGTCCATTATTTGGGGAATGACTGAAAAATTTGGTACATGAATATAACAGAAAACTATTGTCTGACTTAAAGAATGACTGAAGGGCTTATTCCAAAGAAATTGAAGAAGACATATAAACTATTTACAGACTGACATGAGCAAAACTAGGAGAGTTATTTATATTATAGCAACAACATTGTGAAGATGGTCAAATATTAAAAACTTAAGAATTATTATCAATGCAATGACCAGATATGATTCCAGATAGACTAAATATGCAGAATGAGGAACACATTATTAGATATAGCCAGTGAACAAATTTATTTTCCTTGAGTATTCATATGTATTACAAGGGTTTTGTTTTTCTTTTTTCTTTTATCTCCAAGGAACTTGGAGGAAAGGGGTGGGAGGGAGTGGAAAAATGCCTGTTTATTTTTAAAATATAATATTTAATTTTAAACATGCTTATTGATTGACTAAAACTGAAGAAGTCTTCCGACAAGTTGAACTGTCCAAAATTAAGATTCATAACTCTGTCAGAAAGAGTGAAAGTGTGCAAGCCATAGCTAGAGGACCATTTGCTAAGGGTTGTTTTGGAACGAGCTCATGAATGCAGTAGGGAAAGGGTTCGGCCAAATAACCTCTCTGACTCTGACATTCTGTGATTCGTTATTGGAGAATGTGAAACTTGTGACAGTGGTCAAATTCATATTTCTGTGACTTAAGCCAGCTTAGAGGATTTTCCAAAAATTTAGAATAAATCCTTTTAGTTACAAATATTCTGTGGGAGAAAGGAACACATTTTCCTCTCTCTTCACTATGGTGACCAGAGTGCCAGGACACCCAGTAATGGATTCTATTCAGAAGTGGACCTAACCCTTTGGTTAACTTAATGAATATCTGAATGGTTGGGTTACTGAACTCTGTTTTGCACAGTATCTTTTTTAGCCTTTCCCTGTTTGCTAATTACCAAGGCTGTTTGTAGTTAAACAAAATTGTAGTTCCTTTCTAGATCACTGATCTTTTTTCCCTCTGTTTTGTCTTTCACTGAATTTATGATGCTAAATTTGTGACACCGTAATTATTTCCTGAGTAGTACATTTCAATCCTGGAAACTCTACAGTGTGAGAGCAACTCTGTTGGCAAAGGTGCCTTTTTATGGAAAGGGAGGGAGGCCTTGGGGAAGGAAGGAGAATGGGAATTCTCACCAAAAATGGTTGCTTCAGAGAGGACAGTTAAGAGAAGTGGCCAGAAGAGATAGAGTAGCTGATTTTAAAACAATAGAAAAAGGAATTTCTTCCCAAATACAGTTGACTCCAAATGGAAGGGGTAGTTTACTTTGATGGAAAATTCCATCACTACAGGTCCTTCCAGAGAGGCTGGATGACCCTTGACTCATGTCTCAGGATGGAAGAGCTAGGATTTGGTGCCTCAGGGGCCCTTTTGCATTCAGATCTACAATTCTGTGAATATCACACAAAATAGAAATTTTTATGTACATTTTATATGTATACTGGTTTCATAAAGTGGAAGCTAAATATAAAAAGGTTGGCCTTATGAAGGTAGCCAGATATCTTAGTGGATAAAGCTCTGCCATTGAAGTCAAAAAGACCAGTTTCAGATTCTGCCTCAGATACTTACTGGCTTTGTGACTCTGGGCAAGACACTTCTCTGTGCCTCAGTGTCTTTATCTATAAAATGAGGGGGCTGAACTTGTTAGTCTCTAAAGGCTCTTCTGGGTCTAAATCTATAATCCTGTCTTGTTTCTCTAGCACAGGAAATTCAAAGCACTTCTCTGAACTGCAGTGACTTTTGAAATCTAAACATATTAGATGTGCATTTAGTTCTCCTTCTTCTCTCTAACCATAACTGTATTTTATAAGGCACATTGCCATGACCAAAACAAACCTTCCTCACAACAGCCCTTCAGGGTAGGTCATACCGTTACTAGTGCCTTGATTTTTAAATGAAAAGACTGCTAAGTGAACCAATTTACCAAATTCTTACTTTCATTGCATCCTGTTCTCTAAGGGAGTTTTTCAAACAATAAAATTATAATTAAGGTGGGTCCAATTATATTTCTTTGTCTATATTTCAGTTCTGTTTGGCATTTGATTGTAGGCAAAAGGGTTAATTCCAAACCACCTTCAGAAACCAGAGAACTACAGGTATTCCTGGTACTCTGAGCATGTAATATTTATAACCATCATACAACTTTAATTTTTCTTCTTTGCTGTAGAAAAAAAAAAGACTACTCTTTCCTCTTTCTCTCTCTCACTTTTTCTCTCTCTGTAAAGCCTAGCACCGCAGAGGGAGATATATATATATATATATATATATATATATATATATATATTTTTTTTTTTTTTAAACTTTGGAATTTTCCACTCCTCTGGCTCAGTTGGAGGAAAGAAACGAGAGCAGAGGTTACATTGCAGGATGGATTTCGGGCACAGTTCTTTGCCCTGGTGAATTTAGAAACACTTCATGGTCGATAAGGTTGATTTAACCTTTGCTGAGGTAATAATAAAGCATAATTCACTCACCGTGCATTTTGCTCACAAATGCATATAGTAGCGCATTGTATGTAGAAACTCCCACCATTTGAATGGTATCAGTTATGGATAACAAACAGAAACTGGTTTCTCCAATATGTCTACTGTGACTGAGGCTTGTCTTTCAATTAATTTAGAAACTCCTTGTCACCATCGTGCCTTTCTAAAAATCTACCCCTTTGGTCTCTAATATAGATGGCCCTCTTTCTCTTAACTATTTTCACTTAGAAAAAAACAAGGCAGTAGCTCATTTTTCAAGAATCTGGTCCAGGTACCTCCCAATTTTGAAGCCTCTTTGCCCCCAAAAAAGACTTCAAGTGAATTCAGTGAATCATCTTTACTTTGTGTATGAAATGTCAATGTTTTCCTCAATCTAATTCAACAAACCTTTACTGTAGGCTAAATACAAATCACTGTACCAGACACTGGGCTTCAAAGACAAAAACAATCTCTGCCCTCAAGGAGTTGGGGTGTAAGATGAGCATATATATATATATATATATGTTGGAAATAATGCAACATTTATTCATTTGTCTGTGAACAAGGTAATTTGAGGAGAGAGAACTCACTAATAACTGGAGAGGAAGGAGCATCATGACAGTTTTCACAAGAGCCAAGTTGGAAAGAAATTAAGATTCTACATAATGGAGGCCACCTTTGCTCATGCTTGTTGCTAGACCTAAAGCGAATTCAGGTTACAAGTCTCATCTTCAAGAAACCTTCCCTGATTCTCCAGGGTTGGAAATTATTTCTTCGTCATTCATCCAATCTCAAAGCACTTTCATTCTACCGATGGACCCATTAAGTTCTAATTTGTATTGTTCTTATCCTGTGCACATGCTTTATCAACTCCTTATTGGTGGTAGGATGGAGAATGTGTCTTATTTATCTTTGTTCTTTCTAGAAGAGTTCATGGTGTATACTTAATAAATGACTTTTGAAAAGAGATAATTGATGTAAAGGGCTCTGTAAACTCACAGGCATTTCTATACATGTCCATTAATATGAAGGAAAGAAAGACTGGATCAGCAAGATGGAGACCGAGGAATGAACGAAAAAGACCTAATGGTGAAAAATGACTGAATGGAGATTTTTTGGTTCTTTCAAATATCCAGAGAGGATACCTGCAATCTTTGGAAGAAGAACCAGGGCTCCTCCTCAGATTGTTCCTCATCTGAGTCTGGGGCAGGCACCTAAGTTCATCAATAGCCAAAACTTCTTGTGAAAGTCAAGACTTGAGGGAGGAGGGAGGATGGGGAGGTAGAAAATGAAGGAAGAAAGAGGAGTCCAAATGCAATGGATAAACAGGAGTGGGTTCTTCATTTCTCTATCCCATTCCATGAAAAACTTGAGGCTGTTTGCTACAACTTAAATTGAACACTTTGGGTGACTTTTTGTGGACAATGAATTAATAATAATAGTTCATATATATATATATATATATATATATATATATATATATATATATAGAGAGAGAGAGAGAGAGAGAGAGAGAGAGAGAGAGACAAAGTTTCCCAAAATACTTTCCATAGATTATTTCATTAGTATTTTAACAACTCTGTGAAGTACACTAGTTATTATTATCTCCATTTTTGCAGATGAAGCAACCCAAGTCTTAGGTTAAATAATTGGTCCAGGATCCCATACTAATTACATGCTTATGTTATGTACTAAAGTCTTAGGTGGGATTTGGACCTGGATCTTCCTGACTAGAAGGCATCTACAGTCCCTTGCAGCTCCACCTATATGATGATTCTGTGACATCTGCTATGTTGGGCCAGCCCATAAAAATGATTTCTTCCTGGAGAAAATGTAATTCAGGGAGCTGCCAATAGGTGATAGTGGTGCCTCAAGGTATAGTTATATTAGACAACTTCCTATAACTTTTCCAGGGGTGGATACTTGTCAGGAATACAGTAGCAGGTTATTCGGTTAATACAATTTTTCTATTAAAATATGCTCTTTACCAAAATAACAGCACACATATTAGGTAAAACACAACAGTGGTTAAAGTATTCCCTTGGTAATGTGTTTGTCCTGCCCAGGTATTAAAGGGGTCTATAGTCTTAAAGGGGGAAGGGAAGATGATGTATCTCCATATATATATATATATATATATTTATATGCAGAAAACATTTTTCTTTGAGAAATCAAGGGTGGGTGAATAAATAGGGTAACTCATTTATAAACTGTTACTTTCACAAGCAACCGTCAAGGTCAGTGATCCATTAAAATATTTCAAGTATGTTATTCAGAAGGGTCAGTCAGCTTCTTCATGAGGAAGCTAAATCACTTTACTGACACTCAACTGTAAGTTTTGCTATTTTGATAGCAGGTATCATAAAAGAAAATTGTCCATAGATCACTGAGGTAGACGTGGAGATAGCCCATTTGAGTACCTGGTTCCCCTCACTCCTACCTCCTTCCACCCCCTCCACTGCTCCTTCTGGTCAGTAGAGGTCAGAATCTTCAGCTAGTCAATGCATCAGATTTTTGACTGATTGCTACCAAAATGAAATAAAACCCAGCCAAGTCACAACACAAATTCTGGTAATAATACGTGTGATTAATCAGCCACACAGACAAGTGTTAAAAATACAGAATTCTATTCCTCCATGTTTTTTTGGAGGCACACATGTGGTTTTTCTCCCTGAAAACATTCGAGTGATTGCATCAGGGTGGTTTCACCATAGATCTCAATAATAGAGAATCTTAAGAGGGAGGAAAAACCAAGGGGACCATTTAAACCACAGGGGTCAAGCTGGTAATGCAGAAACACTCCTCACTGCAATAAGGACAAGATTATAGCATATTTGGGAAATATTTAACTAAATAAAAATGCAATGCAACATAGATAATGTCAATATGTAGCTTTCTAAACTACTATGTAGCTCCCAGAGATACTTAGGTGTAGTTTGCGGTCACTATTTCTGCCTGTTTATTCTTATTGATCAATCCGCCCATTATTCCCCTTTATTAGCTTGCCTGTATGTTACTCTGAATATTTTATCAAATATGTACATTTGAAATTAAAGGAAGGGATTTGTATAGACTAGCTCCATGGTGCCTTCCATCTTGGGCATTCTGTCAATTTCACAGAAAAAGTCATACAGAGTTTCTTAATCAAAAACAGGGTCCTGCCATACATTTGACTTGCATAGTGCATATTGTAACCTACAAAACAATTACTGTATGATTTTCTTCCTGAAAACTTCCTCTGGGCACAGATTTTTCCTTTGTTTCTATCCCACACAGAGAAATGTATATTTGATCACTTCACAACCCCCACGTCCCTAATTTACTCCCTAATCAGGAGTAAACCCTACTCACTTGAAGTCATGTTGTAAGGGCTTAACTTTAACCTCTTATGAGATTCCTAAGTAAATGCTTACCTAAAACCTTTTCTAGGTATCTAGAACAAAGGCCTGGAGGTGGAGTGGAATACATAATTATATATTGGAATAGGCAGCCTGGTATTGAGCAGTATTATTCATGATACCCCATGAACCAGAGTGAATAAAGAAGTGTTTATATAAGTACTTAATATAAAGAGATCGGACTCTCCCAACTGAATAGATAAGAAAACATCCTCATCAGCCAAAGGCAGTGTAAGAATTGCAGGGTGGGCAAAAATCAGAACGTGTGTTTAGTGTGAATGAGTTTTCATTTGTGGTGCCTCTTTCCCCCTCTGATTACCTGATAAGGATCAGAAAAATAGACCCTGGTTATCATTCCCTACTATTCTCAAACAATCCAAAGTAGAACAGGTTTTCAGGGTTCTTTGCTGTGCCAATCATTTTAACTTGGCTTATATTCTTTCCCATTTTTAAAATTGCCCTAGGCAACCATGCACACCAAATTTAAGACCCATATGCTCAGCTGCTGGGATAAGTTCTTGGCTTTTTTGTGTGTGTTATAGACCTCTTTAGCAATCTTTGAACCCTTTTTCAGAATAACATTTTAAATGCATAAAATATATAGGATTATGAAAGAAACCAATTATATCAAAGCATTGCTATCTCTATCTCTATTTTGATCTATCCATCTATCTGTCCACCTATCTATCTGTCTGTCTATATATCTTATCTATCTATCTACCTATCTACCTACCTACCTACCTACCTACCTATCTATCTATCTATCTATCTATCTATCTATCTATCTATCTATCTATCTATCTATCTATCTATTTGTCCATCCGTCTATCTAACCATCTATCTGTCTGTCTATATATCTTATCCATCATATCTATCTATCTATCTATCTATCTATCTATCTATCTATCTATCCATCTATCTATCTGTCTGTCTGTCTCTCTGTCCATCCATCTATCTATCTGTCTGTCTATATATCTTATCTATCATATCTATCTATCTATATGTCCATCTGTCTGTCTATATATCTTATCTATCATACATATGTCTATCTATCTATCTATCTATCTATCTATCTATCTATCTATCTATCTATCTATCCATCTATCTGTCTGTCTCTCTCTGTCCATCCATCTATCTATCTGTCTGTCTATATATCTTATCTATCATACATATGTCTATCTATCTATCTATCTATCTATCTATCTATCTATCTATCTATCTATCTATCTATCCATCTATCTGTTAATCTATTTGTCAATTTATCTAATCTTTAAAGTTTACATGGCTAAGGTAAGAACACCTACCTTAAGACTAGGTAGATTTTCTCTCAGAGCCTGGGTTGTACATCTGGCTCGAGAGGTCATGACCACGAGGCAAGAGATGAAGAAGGAGACAAGATGATCTCTATGCCCCATAGTTCTAAATCCCATTATCCTAGAATGCAATACTCCAAAATTCATTGTTCTACTATAGCACAACTGTCTCTCTAGCTTAACATTTGTTGAAATAAATGGAATTTAGTAATAATAGTTCATATTTATATAGCACCATGTCTTATGTATACAGTATCTCATTTGATCCTTATAATTACTATCATTCCCATTTTGCAAGTGATGACATTGAGACCCTGAGACATTAAGTGCCTTCCATAGGGTGATACAGATAATAAGGTAAAACCTGCATCCAGGACTTCTTGACTACATATCTATTGAGAATTCTGCTTATTACCTTTTCCATTCTAAGTATATTCAGAAAAGAGGGCTGTAATTTGAGCCCAGAACAAGAAGAAGACAAAGAGGAAGGCTAAGGGGGAAGGTAAAAAAAGGGACATATGAAGATGAAGGCTGAAAAATGGAAAGAGAAAAATAACTCAAGTTTCTTAAAAAACGAGAGAGAGAGAGAGAGAGGGAGGGAGGGAGAGAGAGAGAGAAAGACAGAGAGAGACAGAGAGAGAGAGAGACAGAGAGAGAGAGAGAGGAGAGAGGGGAGAGAGAGAGAGAGAGAGAGAGAGAGAGAGAGAGAGAGAGAGAGAGAGAGAGAGAGAGAGAGAGAGAGAGAGAGAGAGAGAGAGAGAGAGAGAAAGTCCCTCTGAACTCCTGGTCAGTGGAAAACAGAGGAAGGAGGTGACCTAACCTAGCATAGAAAACCTTTTTATTCTCGATTCCTTTGGTCATTTGGGGGTTTAACATCTTCAGCTACTACTCTGGATTGAAAGTATTGATTGACTATACAAATCCTCTCCCTAATAATCACTATATTAATTTTGTAAGTGAGCTGTAATTTTCCAGTTACCATCATTCCCCTCTGACAACCACTCCCAATAGTGATTTACTGGTGTTCCCAAGACCATATCCTTCAAAATGTCAGTGCTAAAGGTTTTGCCTGTCCAGTTTGGAAAAAAAATCTTTTAACATTTTTAAAATTAAATTTCTGATTCTACCTTTGAATATTAGTGCTTTGAAGAAGAAATGTTTAGGAAACAGAGTAAAAGAAGACTGCTTATGTATGTATGTCTTGTGGTTTTTCTACACCCACTAGTTATTCCACTGCCTGGTCTTGACTTTATAAATTCACATAATTTCTATAATTCTATTTTTTTATAATTATTAGCTTGGGGGAGAAAATTGACATATAGATGTGGGGCTCTCTGGATTGCATAGGATGGTATTCAACATGAAAATAGACATACACACCCATATATAAATACAGATTTAGCCACATTAACTGATAATAACAATAACAACAGCAACAAAATTGGCATTTAAAATCAAATTAGAAACAGTGCCTGCTTCTATGGGTCAGGAATGTTATCTCATTTGATCATTACATTCACTAGGTGCTACTATTAGCCATTTTACAGACGAAGAAACTGAGATGAACAGAGTTTTAGTGATTTGACCAAGGACAAGCCACAAGTAAATATCTGAGGCTGGATTTGAATTCAGGTCTTCCTGATTTCAAGTCCGGCACCTTATCTGTCATATCATCTAGTTACATCTTTGTATAGTCAACTTGGTTAATATACATTGTTGGTCTCTTAGGATAGCATCTCCCCAATTCTTCATTCTTTGGTTCTTTCAGTTTCTAAGTCCTTGATCCTAATACCTAATAACTGAATGTTATCTCCTTCCACTCCCTATTCAAACTTTTTCTCATAGCCCCACTCACATTATTTGAAAAGTTGAGTGGAAGAAGGATTAGCTTTGTTCTCCCTAAACCCCAGAGAGCAAATCTAATAGTAACAAGTAAAAGATACAAATTTCTGTTTGATATCAAGAAAAATGTCTTCATTAGAAGAGTTTTCCAAAAGAAAGCAGATTCTCTTGGGTGGTGGTCAGTCCCTCCTTACTGGGGGTTCTCAAATATAGCATAGCATCTACATGTTGGGGATGTTAAAATGGAGATTCACTTTTGGGAATGGGGAAATTTCTGGGATCCTTTCCAACTCTATGATTTTGTGATTCTATAATTCAATCCAAGGGAATATTCAAAACTCACATGTACTAACAACCCCATCAAATTCTATAGTCACAGATGAAACTCAAATCCTAGATAGTTGTTTTTATTCCCCCTTTGCAAATGAGTGTAATTTTTGGAGGGGGGGGTTTCAGTATTTATTTTTTTCTAAATTTTATAAAACCAGACAAAACAAACATTTCTGCATAAAAGAAAAGGAAGATAGTACACAAGTGAAATAATAAATTTCACATATGTTTAGCTTACTTTTCTTCATATATACATGGTAAATCCTATTCATAAGTGTCCTGGCCCCTCCCAAACCTCCCTGCATCACAGAAGATATCGTCAAGGAAACCAACACATATATGTAAATTAAATCTTTCATGTTTCACTTTTCTGTTTACTTTCTGGAGGTAACGTAACATTCAAAATATTCTTTCGCTAATTCTGAGGCAGTGTATAATGTTCTGGTTCTGTTCATTTCACTGTGCATTATCTTCTCTAGTTCTTTCCAAGTTTTTGTTTTTTATCAGTCAATTTTAAAAATAATTTTATTTATTTAGAATACTTTTCCATGGTTACATGATTCAAGATTTTTCCTACCCTTCCTTTTTCCCCCTCCCAGAGCTGACAAGGAATTCCACTGGGTTATACATGTATCTTTGTTCAAAACCTATTTACATGTTATTCATATTTGCAATCAAGTGATCTTTTATTGTCAATACTCCAATCATATCTCCAACAAACCCACGTGATTGAGCATATGTTTTTCTTCTGTGTTTCTACTCTCACAATTCTTTCTCTGAATGTGTATAGCATTCTTTCTCAATAACTCCCTCAGAATTGTCCTAGATCATTGTATTGCTGCTAGAAGAAAAGTCTGTTACATTCTATTGTGCCATAATGGATCAGTCTCTGTGTATAATGCTCTCCTGGTTCTGCTCCTTTTACTCTGCATCAATTCCTGGAGGTCATTCCAGTTCACATAGAAATCCTCCATTTGCTCATTCCTTTCAGCACAATAGTATTCCATCACCATCAGATACCATAATTTGTTCAGCCATTCCTCAACTGATGAACACCAACTCATTTTCCAATTTTTTGCCACCCCAAAGCTGCTCATTGTTTCTTAAAGCACAGTATTCCATCACAATCATATATCACAATTTGTTTAGTCATTTCCCAATTGATGGGTAATCCCTCAATATCCAATTCTTTGCCACAAAAAAAGAGATCTGCTATAAATATTTTGGAACATATGGGTTATTTTCTCCTTTTCCTGATCTTGGGAAACAGAATTGGCATATACAATGTCCTACTGGATGTAATTCCAAATTGCTCTCCAAAATGTTTGGAGTTCATAGCTCCACCAACAGTGTATTAGTATCCCTGTTTTCCCACATCCCCTCCAACATTTTCCATTTTGTTCTTTTGTCATTTTATCCAGTCTGATGGATACAAGTTGCTATCTCAGAGTTGTTTTGGTTTGCATTTTTCTAGTCACTCGTGATTTAGAACATTTTTAATATACCTATATGTGGCTTTGATTTCTTCATCTGAAAATTAGCTGTTCATATCTTTTTCCCATTATCAATTGTGGGGTGCCTCTTTTTCATATAAATTTGACAAGGTTCTCTATATATTTTAGGTATGAAAATTCTATCTGAGGAACTGTCTATATAACTTTCCCTCCAGTTTTGGAATAAATGGAACTTTCCTTAAAGTGATAAATGGCATCTATCTAAAACTATCAGCACACATCTGTAATGAAGATAAACTAAAATCCTTCCCAGTAAGATCAGGGGTGATGCAACAATGCCCATTATCATCACCACTATTTAATATTGTACTAGAAATGCTACCTATAGCAATAAGAACAGAAAAAGAAATTGAAATTAGAATAGGCAGTGAGGAAACAAATTTATCTCTCTTTGTAGATGATATGATGGTATACCTGGCGAGTCAACCAAAAACCTAATAGAAATAATTAACATTTTTAGCAGTCATGTGAAACAAAATTAACTCACATAAACTATCAGCATTTCTGTTTACCACCAATAAAATCTAACAGCAAGAGAGAGAAAAGGAAATTCTATTAAAAAAATCTCTAGTACTCTTCACACAAATAAAGTCAATGAACAATTGGAAAAACATTACTTATAAATAGGTTGAAATAGTATAACAAAAATGACAATTCTATCTTAATTAATTTATCTATTCAGTGCCATATCAATCAAACTACCTCAATATTAAAAAATGAAATGGATAATTTTGACTGCATTAAATTAAAAAAAGGTTTTGTTCGCATAAAACTAGCACAACCGAGATATGCATGGAAATAAAATTTCTGGGAAAATTTATAGCAAGTATTTCTGACAAAGGCTTCATTTTTCAAATATAAAGAGAACTGAGTCAAATTTATAAGAATACGAAGAAATCCCTAGATGGAAAATGGTCAAAGGATATGATCAGGCAGTTCTCAGACAAAATTAAGACTATCTAGAGTCATATGAAAAAAATGTTCCAAGTCACAATTTACTAGGAAAATGGAAATTAAAATAATTATGAGATCAGATCAGCTAACATGACCAAAAGGGAAATTAATAAATTTTGGAAGTGATGTGGGGGAGTTCCACTGTTGGTGGAACTATGAACTGATAACCATTCTGGAGAGCAATAAGGAACCATGCTCAAAGGGCCACAAAAGTATACATATCCTTTGACCCACTAGTACCACCAGTGGATCTGTATCCCAAAGAGATCAGAGATAAGGGAAAAGGACCTACCTTTACGAAAATATTTGTAATGACTATTTTTGTAGTAGCAAAGAATTGAAAACTGAGTGGTTGTACATCACTTGGAGCATGAACAAGTTGTGATTTATAGTTGTAATGGAATACTATTATGCCATAAGAAATGACAAACAAGGTGAAATCAGAAAAACCTGGAAAGGCTTGTGTAAACTGATGTAAAATGAAGTGAGCAGAACCTGGAAAACATTGTACACAGAGAAAGAAATATTATACAATGATCAACTCTGAAGGACTAAACTATTATCAGCAAAGCAAGTTCCCAAGATATTCACAAGAGATCCATGATGAAAAATCCTATCCAAAGTCAAAGGTGCTTGATTTTTATTGAAGATCAAAAATGTTTTCCACATTATTTCCTGCTTTAGTTTTTATTGTATGTGTGATATGTGTCTTCTCTCATGGCATGAGCAATATGGACTGCATTAAAGTACTGGTATAACTTATATCAGACTATTTATTCCCTCAAGGAGAGGGTGAGGAAGGGAGGAAGGGAGATAATCTGAATCCTAAAATGTCAGAAAACAATTGTCAAAAATTGTTTCTACATATAACTAAAAAAATAAGTTAAAAACTTTATTGTCTTTATGTTTTTTTTTTTCAGGTTGTGACTTTATTACTTAGGATCTAGGATTAGATGTAAAATTAGAGATCCAGATCCTCATTTTATAGATGAGGAAAATGAGCCCCAGAATAACTGTGACTAGAATATTATTATTTTTCCCATTTTTCAGATAATGAAATTAGAGTTAAGATAACTCTGAGCAATACAAGTATAATTGCCATTTTAAGAAAAGAAAATTAAGACTCGGAAAAATGAATTGTTGTCCAAGATCACATACTTAATACGAAGAAGAGCCAAGATGGGTCTTCTGGCTCTTTCCAGTGGAAAAAAAAAACAAAACAAAATATGGGGGGGTCTTATTGACAAACCCTGAATCTACACAATGCAAAATAAATGCAGCCACTGTCCATGTCTGCTTCTAACCATCAGTATTCCTCATTCTAGTCTTCACTGATTACTGCTTTTATCATGGGGCCATTTTCAATTCTAAAGCCCATTGACTGTTGCTGCCACTTTCAAGCAGCTTCTATCTGCTACTCTCTTCCTCCTCTCCAATTTTCTTCTTACTCTTTTTAGCTCCTGTTTCTTTCAGCATTCAGGTGAAAAGGCAGAGTCTATAAAAGACTGAACTAGACATTGAGATTACCCTTTTCTTTCCCTGCAAAGACCATCCAATTATATAGCATGAGGGATGGAAGGAATAACTAAGTCTATGACTTCTTAACTACCTTTTTTTGTCCTTACCCATGCTCAAAGCTTCTTTCTTTGCCACCAAAGCCATTTTTTCCTCCTCTTTGCTACAGGCTTCAAATTTGTTCCAGATGCCTGAGGGTGCTAGGAGAATGGTCTATGGTTAACTGGATACTTCGAGTGCCATCTACATTACCAATCAGTATAAATTATTTGGATAGGTAAAAAGCAGTAGCATTCTTCAGTATGAAAGGAACCTTTACATGCAGCTGGCAATTCTATGCTGATAAGGAATCACTGGTAAAATTCAAGCCTACTTGCAGAATCACTGATTTTTATCAAGTCTAGAAGGAAAACACCCTAATTCTTAGCTGTGGTAGAGTCTATTTGTCTGTAAATCCAGTTGAGAAACTTGGGTAACTCATTTGTTCCTTCATTTCTCATTAGGAAGGTAATGTAAAAACAATGCAAAATGATCTTTATTAAGATACTGAATAATTATTCCACAGAAAGGAGTTAATTTATGATAAAGTCAATTATTTAATTTAACAATTTTCTTTCAAAATATAAGAAGCTACTTTAACTTTATTTCCACTCTAGCCTATAATCCTGGGGATTGGAATAAAAGGAAGTAAAAGGATTGGAATGCTAAACTGATTCCCAAGCTAATAAAACATCATTAGTTTGTCTTTTCAAAGGAACCCTGTATACAAAGAATACAAGATTGTCAGCTTCTCCATCTAACCAGAAGCCTTCTGGTTCATGCAGATGCATTAGACAGATACTAGGGGCATAGGAGAAGGCAAAAAAAAAAGAAAAGAAGGGACACATATCCCTTTCAGTTACAAATCTTTTATCTACACTGACCTTGAACCTGACTAAACATTAATCACGTCCTGGGTGACATATAAAAGAATTAGCTCACAAACCCTCCTCTATCCCCTCTTTTGGTTCAGCACATTCTTCTTTTGCTCAATTCCCTTGACACTTCCCTGGAGTAACAAAGACAGCCTGATACTGCAAAGAGGTGTGGCTTTTAAGGTAGAAGTTGGGAAAAGTTGAAGATGACAAAAAACCCTGCAAAATTCTTCTTTTCTAGTTCTCCGATCATTAGTCTTTCTGAGATACCTGACCAAAAATTACAGTCTCAGTGACGTTGTTAAGTCAACAACATTAGCAAAACTTTATTTCAACATGGGGAGAGGTCCATTGGTGTCTGGAAACAAGAATGTCTTGTTTGAATTTCACTTTGAAAATTATTGTGTTCTTAAAGTATTCAACCAAAATAATAACAATCATAGAAAGCCTGGTGTTAAATGGAGATGATATGGGTTTGAGTGGGACAATTTTTGATCCATAAAGGAAGGTGTTAAAGCAAAACCATCAAAATGAACTATAAGCAGAGACTAGAGGCAGATATTATTTATCCCCAATAGCTTGACAATCTTTGCTATAGCTATCCGTTTTGTGGCTTTTGTTTTCTATGTATATATTCTACCTATTCTATTTGCAGCTCTACATACTGTCAATTAAGTAAACAATAATCTAGCCAGACAAGTAAATGCATCTGATAACACTGACTAGTCATCAAGTTGAAAAATTAAACTTTCTTTTTAAAGGTAATTGAATGGCCACTGGAAATCACAGATGACTGACCAAAAGGTTTAGGGACGGATAGAAACAAACATAGGATCTCAAAAAGAGTTGTTTTGTTAACCAATATTGATTAAATACAATCTCCTCCAAGATCTGGAAATCAATTGTTTAAGTGGATGGAGGAACTGAGACTGGCAACAAGTGAGCAACTGTATCATAGCTAATGCAGTTGTCTCTACTGAAAAGCAAGTACAACTGTGAAACATGTCATATAGCAAAGTAGAGCTTTTGGAAACTTGATCTTGCCCAAGCTTTGTGTCCCCAAAGAGCGAAATCTTCTGATTAATATTCTACTGTTTTTATTCAAGAATAGCTGCATTTGATAGAAAGTCTCCTATGTAAACTGTCATTATGGTAAGCAATTTGGTTTGTACATGTATTATCATGCAAAACGTATTTCCATATTGATCATTGTCCTGAAAGAATACTCATAAAACCAAAACTCCAAAATAAAAACACAAATAGACTAAAGTGAAAAATAGTGTGCTTTTTATCTGCATTCTGAATCCAATTGTGCCTTCTCTGGATGTGGAAAACATCCTTTGTATGACTTTCTTTTAATGAAGAAACAATGCAAGCTTGTCTTACCATTTCCTACTTTTTGAAGGAAATGGAATATCTGGGGTCAGAAACCAAACACATGTGAATTTCCCAGTTTGACATATGTCTAGCATGTAAGACCAAGTAGTTGGGTGCCACACCAACCCTAATTATGACTTAGATTATTTAGGTTTATGTTTTCCTACTCACTACATATCACTTTCTTTTCTGTTTTTTTCTTTATGTGTCTTTGTCTCTCCTTTCTTCATCTATAAGACTGTCCATATAAAGTTTAGATTATTCAGTTGTAAGTTCTTTCAGGGCAGACCTGGATGATATTAACTTCTGTACCTTCCTCCAGCAGCAAGTCTAGTGTAATACTCTCAGCAGGGGTGAATTTAAAATACAAAATATTCAAATACATTTTTGGGGAAATATTCCCTAAAACATGGGACAAAATAAAGTCTTTTTTTGAGACTGGAAGTAACCAAAAACGTAAAAATAAACAAAAAGAATTAGGAAATTATCTGCTCAATCCAGTTTCATATCATGTCGTTGCTCAGTTGACAGGAGGCCAAAGACTCCTAGATGCAGAAGAATTTATTATTTCTAACTAAGCATGTTTGAACTGAGCATTTTTTGCCCCTTTTTTTCTATATTCCTAAACTCAGATCCATAAATTGCATTCTAGGCAAGGAGAAATAATTGAGGGTAGAGAGTGCTTCATTTTTTTTATCCCCAATGCTTAGGATGGTGCCTGGATTATTTAATATACGTGTAAATTGATGGAAAGTTGACAGATTTCATAAGTACTGTCTAGTCTATAAGTAATTAAAATGTGATCAACAAATTAATTATTCCTAATTTTAGAGGCTAAAATACTGTATAACTGATACAACTATATCAGTATCTGAGAATTTTAAATCCGTTTCAGTACATTAAAGCAACCCAAAAGATAGTTTTCTCTCCTGCTTTGCTAACTTCTCTTTGGATGTTTACTAAAAGCTGTAACTGAAATGATCAAATGGGATAATACATGTGAGATCACTGTATAAACAATATTAAAGTATAAAATAAAATGCAAGCTATTATTATTAATGTATCATTGTTCTCCATCATTTAAGTATACATCTTTATAAAATATGAACCCAAATTGATGTATGATAACGATTTTGAATTAAAACATACTGATCCCCCCAACTACCCTTTAATTAAAATATTATGCAAAATATTCAAATGAATTTTTTGGGAAATATTCCCTAGAACATGGGATGAAAAATAAATCTTAGATTTTAATCAGCCCTCTAATCATCACTAGTTAAGAGAATTGGTTAGACTTGTTATTTTCAGTCGTGAGCTGAACTCACTTTCATAGGGATAATTTCTAGGGTTAATTGTTGTGGTTTATTCAGTGCAATCTTCTCCACCAGCTTTATTTTTATCTGCCAGTACACCAATACACCATGATTAGCATAAATTAAACTAAATGAATTCTGTGGGTTACTAAATTATTTTACACTGATCCTTTTTTTTCTCTCCCCAAACATTTAAAGGTTAGGGATGGGTGAACAGTTTGATGGTAAATTCCTACAGGCAGCTGTTCAGCCTCAGCTCAGAAATGCTTAAAAAACTGAGTGATTGATTTTCAGAAATCTTTGGAAGAAAAATACAACATGAAAAATGTCATCATGTAAGATGTTGTATCATTATATGCTGACCTTTTACAGAGGACCACATGACTTGGTGCTTGGAGGCATGGAATTCTCCATGTACACTTGGATAATACAGAAGAAGAAAGATTTTCTCATGTGCCTCAAATGAAAAATTTTCATGGTGTTAAAGATGATTTGAGTTGACCTCGAATTGTTCCAGTAACATTTCTTTATAATGGGAAGAGTGTTTTGCCTAATTCAGGCATTTGGTTCATTTGTGTCTGCCTTTTTGGTGATAGCAAAGAGTTTTTCATTGAAAATAAGATTGTTCATTATAAACAAACTTGACTTACAGGAGCCTATCTTTTAAATGTCCTTTACATACAAATGATGGCCCAACCTTGGCCCTAATCTGGAATTCAACTCTGCTGGTGTAGCAGTGCAATTCCCCTTCCCTGCCCACCTCTTTTCTTCCTTTTCCTTTTTATGTTTCTAAGATACTAAATAACTGCTTGGGAGAACTCCAGGAATTTCCTTCTTTCCTCTCTCTATCTAGTTTCTCTTCTTCTGTCATCTTTGGATAGAGATCCTTACATGGAGATCAAATCTATTCCTTTTTTAAGCATTATCCATTTTTTGTCCCCTCAGGACAAGCAGTGCAAGTTTAAGTGCCCTTCCAAATTGAAGTCCAACAAATATCTGAGTATAGTTATTTTGTCTACCTCTTTTATGAGCTTAAATATCCTTAAAGCTTGATCTTAAGGTCCTTCATTACTGTGCATTATTTTCTCATTCTTCCTCCATAACTTGCCCATTTCTTTTCCTGGACTTCTGAATTCTACATAATATCCTTTATGCTGTCTTGCAACTACATAATCACTAATGATGTCTAAATATTATGATTAAAATGATGATTTTATATGATGATTAAAAGAAAAAAAGTTTACTAGTGTTTTCTACTGTGTGTTGCAAATGTACAATATTTCATCCAAATTCTGAGCTAAATTAAACTTTTGTCAGGTATCCTAGTACCCTAACCATCACTTATTGTGTGGTTTTATGTGCAAATAAGTTTCCAATTTTAATATTCAACTTTCAAACTCAAGATACAATCGGATCATAAGTTGGAAACTGCATGAATAAGTGTAAAAAAGGAATTATTAATTACTTGGGCCAAGAGTGAAAAGTTGAAGGACTTAAAAGAAGTGAGTATAAAATATTTTATAAAGTCTTTGTAATATCAGTTATTAAAAATTTACAACACAGATTTTCTAAAGAGTTTCTTTAAATTACAAAAGGAGCTCCTATTCTCCTTCCCTAGAGAAATTTCTATCACAAGGAAAAAAATCTCATGAGACAACATGGGCAAGTGAGCTGGAGGCAGCATTTATTTATTTATTTATTAGACAAGCTAGTCCCCCCATTTTCTCCATTGGCCTGAATGCCATATGAAGTAACCACCACAAGTCAGTAAGATCTTCACAAAAACAGCGACTAGTTTGTATTTGCAGTGATGGAATTGAGCAGCTCTGTTTAAAAATGTGTTGCTTTTATGTCTGGTATCTGATATTCAAATAAAAACTATCCCATATAGGAGCATTACTATTGGTATCAGATAACCTAGCATCCTGGGCATCAATAGCACCTGATTTGGGCTAATTTTATCGATAACTATGGCTAAGTAAAACATGGGACATTTAAAAGCAACTGAGATAGAGTTAAGCTTTGCCCGAGCATCACATCTAATGAAGTTGAAGAATGAAAGTCCAACAACTTAATTAGCATAAGCAGTATAGATATGTTTTCTTCAGAGCTCTACTAAGACAGAAAAAATCTGTTCCAAAGAAATTTTAAAATTTATTATGATGCTGAAAACTGAGGAAGGGCAGAATCATGGCCTAAATATCTAAACTCAGATCTTCACTTACTACGGGACTCAGGGCATATTCCTTTAATCCTTCAAGCTTTAGTTTCTTACGTGTAAAATGAAAGGAATGGACTAGATGACTTTTAAGTCCCTTGCTATCTTTTTAAAAAAGGAGTCTTTTAGATTGGCATTAAATAATGTTCCCGACTCTTTTCTTTTCCTTTTAAATCCTTAACTTTTGTCTTAGAGGAAACAGAAACAGGACAGAGCAGGGGGACCCTCTTGCTTGATTCAACTTGAAAGGTATCCAGAGAAGGCTGAATTCTTGGGTCTAAGGAAAAGGAAGAAGGAAGATTCCAAGATGCCTCCCCCACCTACTGTGCTGAGGCTCCGGAGGTCCCTGGAATCTCCAGGTGAGTGCCTTGCTGCCACAGCTGTGCCAGGCTCAGGGTTCTAACCACAGCAGGCAGGGAGGCAGCTGGAGGAGAGGGCAGCCTAGCTGCAGCCACGACTCTCCATCTTGGGCTTCTGCTTCTCCAGGGTTTGGCTTCAGGGAACATCTAGTTCCACAGATCTGTTCCCACACAGCTTACTCTAGTCTATCAATAGAGCAGATAAGAAGGCTTCAGGGGGCAATGAAGCTCAATCTCCAACACCCCTCCCCCACTGACTGCTCTGAGAGCCCCTTTAGGAATCCTGCTGACAGGGATACCAGCCTGAAGGCAGCAACTGCAATAGAATACTTTGATAACCAGGCGGGGAAGCCCAGCTTCCTTCAGCCTCCATACCTTCACCTACACCTTTAGCTTCTGCTGCCAGTTGAGGAAGATCTGACCTCAGGGCTCATTCATACTCCATCAGCCTAATCTAGTCCATCTGCAGAGCAGAGAACAAGCCTCTTCAGGACAAAATAGCCCAAACCCACAGATATAGCAAATAATAAGAGGAGTAAACTTACAGCCAATGACAGGAGGCAAAGAAGGAAAAAAATATGAGTAAAAAAACAGAAAAAGAAAAAAGAAATTACAATCAATGTCTTCTATCCAGCTAATGAACAAAAGGCAAATGGAACAGAGGAGGACCAAGAAAAAATGCAGAAATTGAAGCCAGTTGGACTTGGGCTTTAGAATAACTCAAACACACACACACACACACACACACACACACACACACACACACACACACACACACCAATTAAGAGACACTGAAGACAATTTGGGAAAGAACTTAAAAATCAAAATAAGTCATCAGTAAAAAGGCACATGAACTAAAACAAGAAAATAGTGTCTTGAAAGTCAGAATTGACCAGATTGAAAATGAGGCAGAGAAAGTGAAAGAAGACCTACAAAGAAAAACAGACCAGAAGGAGAAGGATGACCAAAAAGCCAGTGATGAAATTCACTTTAAAAATTAGAATCCAACAACTAGAAGCAAACAACTTCACAAAACAGTAAAAGTCTATAATACAAAAATCAAAAGAATGAAAAATTTGAGGAAAATAGGAAACACCTCTTTGATAATATTATAGACATGGTAAATAGATACAGAAGAGACAATTTAAGAATTATTGGACTACTAGAAAATCATGACAAAAAAAGTCTGTTCGTCATTCTACAGGAAATTATCTAAGAAAACTGCCCCAACATTTTTGAATAATAGAGAAGTGGAGATTGAAAGAATACATAGATCACCTCCTGCTTTTAATCCCCAATTGACAATGCCCAGGAATGTTATAGTCAAAATTTAAGAACTACCAGACCAAGGAAAAGATACTGGAAACTACTAAGAAGAAATCATTCAGATATCATGGAACCACAGTTAGGATAACATAGGACCTGGCTGTATCCATCCACAATGAAGGACCAGAAGGCATGGAATATGATATTCTGGAAAGCAAGAGAGCTGGGTCTACAACAAATAATCAACTACCCAGAAAAATTAACTATATTCTTGCAGGGGAAAGTATGGTCATTTGATAAAATAGAAGACTTTCAAGCATTCCTAAAGAAAAGACCTGACTTTAACAGAAAATTTGATGCCCAAACCCAGAACTCAAGAGAATCACCAAAAGGTAATTAAGAAAGGGGAGAAAAACCAACCAACTAAAAAAATTTTTAAAGGAACCCAATAAATTCAAATGATTTGTATTCCTATAAGAAAAGATGTCTCTTATTAATAGGTGATTTTCAGATAAAGAAATAAAAACTATTAATAAGCACATGAAAAGTGTTCTAAATCTCTTATAATCAGAGAAATACAAATAAAAACAACTCTGAGGTATCACTTCACACCTAGCAGATTGGCTAATATGGCAGCAAAGGAAAATAATAAATGTTGGAGGGGATGTGGCAAAGTTGGGACATTAATGCATTGCTGGTGGAGTTATGAATTGATCTAACCATTCTTGAAGGTAATTTGGAACCATGCCCAAAGGGCACTAAAAGACTGTCTGACCTTTGATCCAGTCATAGCACTGCTGGGTTTGTATCCCAAAGAGATAATAAGGAAAAGACTTATACAAAAATATTCATAGCCTCGCTGTTTGTGGTGTCAAAAAATTGGAAAATGAGGGGATGCCTTCTGATTGGGAAATGGTTAAACAAATTGTGCTATATACTGGTGATGGAATATTATTGTGCTCAAAGGAATAATAAACTGGAGGAATTCCATGGGAACTGGAACAACCTCCAGGAATTGATACAGAGCAAAAGGAGCAGAACCAAGAGAACAATGTACACAGAGACTGATACACTGTGGCAAAATCTAATGTAATGGACTTCTCTACTAGTAGCAATGCAATGATCTAGAACTATTCAGAAGGACTTATAAGAAAGAATGCTATCCACATCCAGAGGAAGAATTATGGGAAAAGAAACACAGAAGAAAAACAACTACTTGATCGCATGGGTCGATGGGGATATGATTGGGGATGTAGACTCTAAAAGATCACCCTGGTGCAAATATTAATAATATGGAAATAGGTCTTGATCAGTGATACATATTAAACCCAGTAGAATTGCGCTTCAGATACAGGAGAGTTGGGGGATGGATGGAAAAGAACACAAGTCTTATAATGATGGAAAAATATTCTAAATTATCTAATTAAATAATTTTTTCAATAAAAAGAAAAGATGTCTCTTAAAAAGGTAACTTAAAAATTGTTATGATCATCAGGGTAACTAAAAGGTAGAAGAAGTATATTTAGAGAGAACAGTGACAAACTGTGTAGGATGAAATGTCTCTCTGTTTCTCTGTCTCTCTCTCTCTCTCTCTCTCTCTCTCTCTCTCTCTCTGTGTGTGTGTGTGTGTGTGTGTGTGTGTGTGTGTGTAAACCAGGGGTAAAAAAGAGTATACTATAAGAGAAATGGATTTTAGATTTCATAAAGAAGCACATGTCAGATGAGGGAAAGAAGACCAATAAAATGAAAGTATGAAAGAGGTTGGAGACAGTCTCCAAGAAATCATGACAGTGCTCCCACAAATGGAAGGAAAACCTCCATTCCAAATTCAATCATCATCATCAACATCAACAACACCATCAACAACATTTTCAACATCATCAACAATATCATCAACATTATCAACATCATCATCATCACCACAAAATCAACAATATCATCAATATCAACATTTAATTATCCATCTTTTTCTGGCCCAGGAAAGATTTTTCCTGAGTGGCCCAACCTAATAGCATACTATCCAGAGTACTGAATAAGAACCAAAAGATCTAAACTCTAGCTTGAGTGCCATGATGTGTCCTTTGGGGGTAAAAATAAAGCCTTCTTTTTCCTAGTCTCAGTTTCCTCATTTATGTGTGAGTGCAGCTTACATGGAATCTTTATTAAATTAATTAAATCAAAGAATAAACCAGACATAAACAAGGAAAAAAAATAAAAGAAATTTATCCTATGGGATGACTCTCTGGAAAGAAGTGGGGGAAGGATACTGAGAGAAATTTTGTTGATATGATTTTTTAAATCATTAAAAAATTTTATGACAAAATAAAAAAATCTCTATCAGAACAGCTATTACTGGTTACCATTAACAACATGAAATACATATACACATAAAAGAAGAAAAACTAATTTGGAAAATGTAGTTTTCTAAAGGACTTTTTAGGATTTTAAGAAGAATTTTTAGTATTATTTAATAATGTTTAGTATTTTATTTACCATTAATATTTGATAATTCAGCATTATATATTTTTTTAAGATTTCTTGACTCAAAGAATAGAAATGTGGAGGACAAAATGGATCATCTTTGTTTAAAAAAAAGCCTTGTCTTTGGAAATGATGAAGCATTAAAAAAAATTAAGTTTTGATATTCAAAACACATAAGGAACTGATTTAAATAGGTAAGAATGAAAGTCACTCCATAATAAATAAATGACCAATGTATATGAACAGTTGTTAGAGGGGTTGCAGGAAATCAAACATATATATGTTTTATATATATATATATATATATATATATATATAAGTAGGAGCTATGTATGAACTGGCCCAACCATTTGGGGTAACAGTTTGGAAGTATGCCCGTGAACTTAACTATCTAACTTAATTATCTAAACCCTTTGATTAATGGACAACACTACTTAGCCTATATACCCAAAGAGATGAGAGAAAAAGAAAATCCCATTTTATAGAGGAAGTAACTGAGGCAAAAAGTTAAATGATTTTCCCACATTTTCCCATAGCTTTTGAACTCAGGTCTTCCTGATTCCAGGCTCAGTGATCTAGTCTATTCAAGTGCTGTACAATTTAGAAGATGAAATAATTGTGGGATGTGATGTTTGTCTCAGGCTTCAAAGAGAAAGTATAATGATCTAGAACTTAAAGCTGGAAAGAATTCAGCTAGTCAGGGAGAGAGAAAAAGGCTTTTTAGTTATTGAGTGAAGATAGAAAGATGAGGCATGAATTCAATTAAAAAAAACAAGTCAACAGGCACTAAGCACCTACTAAGTACAAATCCTGGCTTCCTTCAAGATTCAGCTCCAATCACATCTCCTTCAAGCTTTTCTCGGTCCTCTGTTGCTGCTCCTTTCCCTCTAAGATGTTTTCTATATACTTTCTATCTAGCCTGTACATACAGATTTCCTTAGCTTCCCCCATGAGAACATTTTCTTCTTGCATCCCTAGAGCTTTGCACATTGCCTGGCACATACTAGGCACATAATAAATGCCTGCTCACTACCTAACATCACTAGGGTAACATCTGGACATGCGAAGATAATCATGAAATGGTTTCTCAAGGACTTACCTTTGGAATACATTCTTCCACTCTGACCAAAAGTAGAGGGTTCCCATAAAGAATCAATGGGAGATAAAGCTAGAGAAGTTGGCAGTGGGGCTATATCTTAGAGGTCTCTCAATGCCATGCTGACGTGTAGACCTCATACCATAGGTAAATGGGGTGGTGATAAAAATTAAGGAAACTTTTCAGCACCACATGGCACATTCACAAAAATTGACCATACATTAGGTCACAGAAACATAGCACACAAATGCAGAAAAGCAGAAATAATGAATGCAGCCTTCTCAGATCACAAGGCAATAAAAATAATGATTAGTAATGGTACATGGAAAACCAAATCTAAAACCAATTGGAAATTAAACAATATGATACTCCAAAACCGTTTAGTTAAAGAAGAAATCATAGAAACAATTAATAATTTCATCGAGGAAAATGACAATGGCGAAACATCCTTCCAAACCTTTTGGGATGCAGCCAAAGCGGTAATCAGAGGTAAATTCATATCCCTGAATGCTTATATTAACAAACAAGGGAGAGCAGAGATCAATCAATTGGAAATGCAAATGAAAAAACTGGAAAGCGATCAAATCAAAAACCCCCAGCAGAAAACCAAATTAGAAATCCTAAAAATTAAGGGAGAAATTAATAAAATCGAAAGTGATAGAACTATTGATTTAATAAATGAGACAAGAAGCTGGTACTTTGAAAAAACAAACAAAATAGACAAGGTACTGGTCAATCTAGTTAAAAAAAGGAAGGAAGAAAAGCAAATTCACAGCATTAAAGATGAAAAGGGGGACAGCACCTCCAATGAGGAGGAAATTAAGGCAATCATTAGAAATTACTTTGCCCAATTATATGGCAATAAATACACCAATTTAGGAGAAATGGATGAATATATACAAAAATACAAACTGCCTAGACTAACAGAAGAGGAAATAGAATTCCTAAATAATCCCATATCAGAAATTGAAATCCAACAAGCCATCAAAGAACTTCCTAAGAAAAAGTCCCCAGGGCCTGATGGATTCACCTGTGAATTCTATCAAACATTCAGAGAACAGTTAATCCCAATACTATACAAACTATTTGACATAATAAGCAAAGAGGGAGTTCTACCAAACTCCTTTTACGACACAAACATGGTACTGATTCCAAAACCAGGCAGGTCAAAAACAGAGAAAGAAAACTATAGGCCAATCTCCCTAATGAATATAGATGCAAAAATCTTAAATAGGATACTAGCAAAAAGACTCCAGCAAGTGATCAGAAGGATCATTCACCATGATCAAGTAGGATTCATACCAGGGATGCAGGGCTGGTTCAACATTAGGAAAACCATCCACATAATTGACCACATCAACAAGCAAACTAGCAAGAATCACATGATTATTTCAATAGATGCAGAAAAAGCCTTTGATAAAATACAACACCCATTCCTATTAAAAACACTAGAAAGCATAGGAATAGAAGGGTCATTTCTAAAAATAATAAACAGTATATATCTAAAACCAACAGCTAATATCATCTGCAATGGGGATAAACTAGATGCATTCCCAATAAGATCAGGAGTGAAACAAGGATGCCCATTATCACCTCTACTATTTGACATTGTACTAGAAACACTAGCAGTAGCAATTAGAGAAGATAAAGGAATTGAAGGCATCAAAATAGGCAAGGAGGAGACCAAGTTATCACTCTTTGCGGATGACATGATGGTCTACTTAAAGAATCCTAGAGATTCAACCAAAAAGCTAATTGAAATAATCAACAACTTTAGCAAAGTTGCAGGATACAAAATAAACCCACATAAATCATCAGCTTTTCTATATATCTCCAACACAGCTCAGCAGCAAGAACTAGAAAGAGAAATCCCATTCAAAATCACCTTAGACAAAATAAAATACCTAGGAATCTACCTCCCAAGACAAACACAGGAACTATATGAACACAACTACAAAACACTCGCCACACAACTAAAACTAGACTTGAACAAATGGAAAAACATTAACTGCTCATGGATAGGACGAGCCAATATAATAAAAATGACCATCCTACCCAAACTTATTTATCTATTTAGTGCCATACCCATTGAACTACCAAAATACTTCTTCACTGATTTAGAAAAAACCATAACAAAGTTCATTTGGAAGAACAAAAGATCAAGGATATCCAGGGAAATAATGAAAAAAAACACATATGATGGGGGCCTTGCAGTCCCTGACCTAAAACTATATTACAAAGCAGCAGTCATCAAAACAATTTGGTACTGGCTAAGAAACAGAAAGGAAGATCAGTGGAATAGACTGGGGGAAAGCGACCTCAGCAAGACAGTATACGATAAACCCAAAGATCCCAGCTTTTGGGACAAAAATCCACTATTGGATAAAAACTGCTGGGAAAATTGGAAGACAGTGTGGGAGAGACTAGGAATAGATCAACACCTCACACCCTACACCAAGATAAATTCAAAATGGGTGAGTGACTTAAACATAAAGAAGGAAACCATAAGTAAATTGGGTAAACACAGAATAGTATACATGTCAGACCTTTGGGAGGGGAAAGGCTTTAAAACCAAGCAAGATATAGAAAGAATCACAAAATGTAAAATAAATAATTTTGACTACATCAAACTAAAAAGCTTTTGTACAAACAAAACCAATATAACTAAAATCAGAAGGGAAACAACAAATTGGGAAAAAATCTTCATAGAAACCTCTGACAAAGGTTTAATTACTCATATTTATAAAGAGCTAAATCAATTGTACACAAAATCAAGCCATTCTCCAATTGATAAATGGGCAAGGGAAATGGATAGGCAGTTCTCAGATAAAGAAATCAAAACTATTAACAAGCACATGAAGAAGTGTTCTACATCTCTTATAATCAGAGAGATGCAAATCAAAACAACTCTGAGGTATCACCTCACACCTAGCAGATTGGCTAACATAACAGCAAAGGAAAGTAATGAATGCTGGAGGGGATGTGGCAAAGTAGGGACATTAATTCATTGCTGGTGGAGCTGTGAACTGATCCAACCATTCTGGAGGGCAATTTGGAACTATGCCCAAAGGGCGACAAAAGAATATCTACCCTTTGACCCAGCCATAGCACTGCTGGGTCTGTACCCCAAAGAGATAATGGACACAAAGACTTGTACAAAAATATTCATAGCTGCGCTCTTTGTGGTGGCCCAAAACTGGAAAATGAGGGGATGCCCATCAATTGGGGAATGGCTGAACAAACTGTGGTATATGTTGGTGATGGAGTACTATTGTGCTAAAAGGAATAATAAAGTGGAGAAGTTCCATGGAGACTGGAACAACCTCCAGGAAGTGATGCAGAGCGAGAGGAGCAGAACCAGGAGAACATTGTACACAGAGACAAACACACTGTGGTATCATCGAACGTAATGGACTTCTCCATTAGTGGTGGTGTAATGTCCCTGAACAACTTGCAGGGACCCAGGAGAAAAAAACACCATTCATAAGCAAAGGATAAACTATGGGAGTGGAAACACCGAGAAAAAGCAACTGCCTGAATACAGAGGTTGAGGGGACATGACAGAGGATAGACTCTAAATGAACACTCTAATGCAAATACTATCAACAAAGCAATGGGTTCAAATCAAGAAAACATCTAATGCCCAGTGGACTTACGCGTCGGCTATGGGGGGTGGGGGGGGGAGGAAAAGAAAATGATCTATGTCTTTAACGAATAATGCTTGGAAATGACCAAATAAAATATATTTAAAAAAAAAAATTAAGGAAACTTTAAAAGAAATTATCATCTGTTTCAGAAATCACTTTTAGAAAGGAGAATTAATAAAACCCTATATCATTGGGAAAAAAATTTTTGTAGTTATTGGGATAAAGACTTCACATGGACAAAAAGAGCATCATAAAAGTATAGAGCTGGAAGGGACTGTGAATGGTAAATACACAGCCAATCATTTTATGAATGAGTAACTGAGGGCTAGAGTAGTGATGGAATCTGTCCACGGGCACACAGTAAGTTAGTGACTGAGCTATGAACTAGGACTTGGATTTTGTAATGGCCAGCCCTCAGTTTTTTTTCATTATACCATGTTGACTGAATCTATAGGAAATACATGCATGATAGCACATATATAAACTACATCATATTTCCTGCCATCATGGGGAGGGAAGAGGGAGGGAAAGAACTTGGATCACAAAATATCAGAAAATGATTATGCAAAATTATATATACATGTAATTGGAAAAATAATTCAAATATATGGAAAATACAAAAACTAACTTTGAGCATGGAAATTGCAGTCAGGAATTTGGAAGGTAGAGTAAGAAGAGGCCTGATAAATTTGTTGAGAAAACCTTTGGTGGGGGAAAAGTGAAATCAAGTTAGTTTGAATAAGGAATATATGTGTGTGTGTGTGTGTGTGTGTGTGTGTGTGTGTGTGTGCCTCTTTGTATTAGATGTGCTTCTGAAAAGTTGTGGATAATAGAACTTTTAGATACTGAGTCATTCCACTTATGATTTCTACTATTGTTTCAATGGTGTGGTACCAAAGAAGGGAAAATATTGGCCCCAAGACATAATAAAAGAAATGCTTTAAAATGAAAATGCAAAAGAGAACATTTTGCTTATCCGTGTATATTTTGTTTAATTTCCCAACCCATACTTTGAAAGAAGTTAGGCAAGTAGTCAGTGTGGATGATATTTGAATGGTCATTTAAAAGCATAGCAATTTTAAGATATAACACATTCACTGGGAATTTTTACCATTATTTATCTAGAGGACAGAAATAACTTCAAAGACAGTATAATCTGATCCTTTTCTTTTACAGAGAAGTAAACTGATGATTAGGTAGATTAAGTAACTTGCCCAAAGTCACTTAGGTTATCAGCATCAGTGGCAGGATTTGGCCCCAGGTCCTCAGACTCCAAAGAATTACTTCTTGCAAAGAATCATGTGGAAAGCTGTTCATTGGAGATGCACATTCTAATAACAAATGTGAAACTACTGGATGGCAGCAGCTAGATGACTCAATGGATTGAGAGGCAGGTCCAGACACCAGGTACTTTCTAGCTTTGCAATCATGGGCAAGTCACTTAACTTTCATTGCCTAGCCCTTTCCACTCTTCTGCCTTGGAACCAATACAGAGTGTGGATTCCAAGATGGAAAATAAGGGTTTTAAAAATAAAAAAAGAAAAGAAAAAGCAATTAAAAAAAAGAAACTACTGTGTGACAGCTCAGATTCCATACAATACCGATTGATTCAAAGACTAATTGCTAACAACTAGGTACAAAAATTCTTTAATATCAACAGAATTTCATGCCCATTTTCAGGTATTATATATATGTATATATGTATATATAAATATATGTCATGAGAAATCAGAAACTTTTTGTTTGTATGTGTGTATGTATATGTATATGCGTATGTGTATGTATGTATGCATATATGTATATATATATATTTTTTTTTTCTGAAAAGTCACCCTTTCATGAGGGAAATAAACTGACCAAATGACCCAAAAGGCCTCTCCAATGAGATCTGCCTTTCTTACCAGATGTTTTTTTAACTTTCTGGAAACCCTTTTTTAAAAGAAAATCCTTCAATCACACATCAAAATAACCTAACTCTTTGAGTCCTATCTTGCTCATTGGCTTGCTCTCTGTCCAGCTGTAGATTATAACTCCAGGGAAGGCTAATGCCATTCAGCAAAAATATGGTTGGTCCACGGAAGCCATTTTCCTTTGTTAAATAGTGAGTGGCTGCAAAGAACCGTGGGGAGCTCATTAGCTTGATAGAATATATTCACAGGATCAATGAAGTATGTCATAATGATTTTATTTCCATTATACCAATTCCACAGGGAATGAGTATCCCTCTGACCTTTAGTACTTTGATAAGTCCCTCTCTAAAACATGAGAATATAATCGAGGTTCCTGGGCAGACAGAATTTGGCACACATTTGAACTCTGGGCTCCAAAAATAAGAAGATATTTTTACAAAAATAAAGTTTACCTTGGATGCAGAGTTTTCCTTTGGTTCATAATGGACAAGAGGACCATTTTCAAAGATAAATGATACCACCAATCATCTTGGCATTCAGGAGCTTTAGTTTGGTCTCCTTGTTGCCCAATCAGTTCCCTTTTCCACCCAAACTAATAAATTTTAATCCTTATCCTTGTGCTGTAGAGCCCTACTACCCTGACCTCATCCTATTCCAAATTTTCAACTAGTTTACATTTTCCCTCTCTATTCCTTCAGTATCTATTATTCCCCCCAAAACTTTTTACTCTAAATTAATAGGATAGAAGGAAGGAAGGAAGGGAGGAAGGAAGGGAGGAAGGAAGGGAGGGAGGGAGGGAGGAAGGAAGGAAAGAAGGGAAAAAGGGAGGTAGGGAAGGAAGAGGGAAGGTGGGAAAGAGGAAGGTAAGAAGGAGGGAAGGTAGGAAGGAGGGAAGGAAGAAAGGAGGGAAGGTAGGAAGGAGGAAGGTGGGAAGGAGGGGAGGAGGAAAGAAAGGGGAGGAGGAATGGAAGGAAATAAGGAAGGAAGGGAGGGAGGAAGGAAGGAAAGAAGGAAGGGAGGGAGGAAAAAAGAAAAGAAGGAAGGGAGGAAGGAAGTAAAGAAGGAAGGAAGGATTCCTTAAATGAATATTGAAGTCAGATTTTGAAGATCATTAGATGCCAAACAAAGGAATCAGTATTTTATCCTAGAGAGCCACAGAAATTTATTGACTAGGGAAGTAACCTGGTCAGATATAAGCTTTAGAAATATTAATTTGATCCTTCCAATTAGCAATCTCACTAGTGTACCTATACTTAAGGTATGCTGGTAAATGTTTAACAACCAGCTTTCTATTTGGCCAATGGGAATCTTTCAGGACAGTCTATGACCTGTTTATATTTGTGTTTGACACCATTGACTTAGAGCCCTGAAAGATTAAGTAATTTGCCCTGTGTCACACAGATAGTAGGAGCCAAAGGCAGCATTTCAATACATTCTTCTTGGCTTTAAAGCCATTTCTTTACTATGCCATGCTGAAGAATGATCATCATAATAACTATAATTATAGTACTATATCAATTAATTTATATAATGATGGCTCACTTTCAAAGTGCTTTAAGGTTTACATAGTGTTAAACATGTATTATTTCATTCCAATATCATAAATATCCTCTGAAGTAGCTACTAAGAATTTTATTGCACATGCAGCTAGGTATCCCTGTGGTTAGAGTTCTGGGCCTGAAGTCAGGTAGACCTGAATTCCAATCCAGCTTCAGATATTCATTAGCTGTACAACTCTGGATAAGCCAGTTAACCCTATTTGAATCAGTTTCCTCATTTGTGAAATAGGCATAATAAGAGTACCAACCTCCTTGGGTCATTGTAAGGATCAAATGAGATAATATTTGTAAAATATTTTGCAAACCTCAAAGTGCTCTATAAATGCTAGCTACTACCTCTCCCAATAGAGTGTCAGCTCCTTAAGGACAAAGGGCATTTTATTTTTGTCTTTCAATCTCCAAAATTAGACAAAATTTTTGTTTTTCAGCCTGGCACATAAGATACTTTTTTACATTTTTAATATTACTTAATTAAATAGTTGATATTAATAATAAAATATTCAATATTTTCCAATTACCTTTTTGAACTTACCATTTATTTTTATATAAAACATAATATAATACACAATACAAAAATAATATAATGCATATGATTTGTCATAAGTCTGTAATAAATTACAATAAATATGCTTATCCAAGAGAAACAAATTCTCACTTTAGCTAAGTCCAAAAATCTATGTTTCATTCTTTCCCTTTCCCTTCCTTCTCATTCCTCCTCTCTCTCCAGAAGGCAGGTAATATGATAGAGGTAATGCATATATTATTATATAATGTATATTTCCCTGTTCATTTTATTATAAAATAAGATAAATATTATTTATGGCAATATTATAATAGATTCTTAATAAATGTTTTTGTTTATTTTTTAACCCTTCCCTTCCATTGTAGAATTACTGTTGTATACTTATTCTGAGGCAGAATGGTGGTAAGAGCTAGGCAATGAGGGTGAAGTGACTTGCCCAAGGTCATACAACTAGGAAGTACCTTAGGTCACATTTGAACTGATGACCTCCCAACTCTAGGTCTGGCTCTCAATCCACTGAGGCATTTGGCTATCCTCTATAAATGATTTTTGATTGATGGATATTAATTTTATAGATAAGGAAGCTAACCCATATGAAGGCTAAATGACTTGTTAAAATTCATGCAATTGCTAAATGTTAGAGTGGACTTTTGAACTCTGCTCTTCTAATACCAAGCTGGTTGTCTATAACACTGTAGCTGCCTCTCTCATCCTTATCCACACTTTTTGCCATCCTACACAGATCACTATATATCCATAAAAAAGTCCCCAAACCCTCCAGTACAGGAAATTCCAGAGATGTCAGAATTTTGCAAGGAAGCAAGTCAATTTGGTGCACAAGGATTAAACTTTGAGGCTGGGTCAGGCATGAAGAAACATTGCCAGGTGCAGCCACATATGTAAGACATCCAGAGAACTCTCCAGTGCTACTGAACTGCTCATCTAACCCTATCCAGCTGTTGTAGCCCATGAGCCTATCCAACTGGCACCATAGATAGGAATTTCTAACTCTGTGATACTGTGTTCCTCACCTCCCTTTCTCTTTGCTGTGTATCCCCCACTTCCAGATTTTGATTCTCCACATTTCTGCTCCCAACCAGATAATATAGTTCTTACATGGTTGCCTCTCCTTGATGATTTTGTCTCTCTAGTATCTGGTCCTGCCTCTGACACATGCTAGCTGTGTTACTCTGGTTAAGTAATTAAACTCTTAATGTCCAAAAGCCAATTCTCTAAGTCTGAAAATTGCAAAGAAAGTGGCAATCTGCTTTAGTAGAACAAGTTCCTTACTAGAAACTACTGACACCTGGAAAATCATAGATCTGATACAAAAATACCTAAATTTTTCCCTTAAAATAATAATCCAGCATTTCTATGAAGAGGCTCATTAAGTGAGAGTGCCTTAAAGTTTGCCTCTCTTAAGGTATCTCACTCAATTTCTGGATAGTTTTAAGTTTGCTTGTTCTACCTTGCATTCAGATGAAAGATGACTCATTGTACCTTCTAGCCAATGATCCTAGTTCTTGCCTCCAGGATCAAGAAAATTGAGTTGATTCTCTCTTTCACTCAATAGTACTTCAGATACTTGAAAATAACCCTATCCCTTCCTAAGCCTTTTCTTCTCTTGCTTTTTCAGCTGATCCTCATACTCCATTATCTGAAGATCCTTCCCCATCCTGGTTGCCCTCCTATTATCAGTTTCCTTTTTAAAATATGTTACTCTGAACTAAACACAATATAATAAATATTGTCTGATTAAGTCAGAGCACACATAGTAGAACTAGCACCTCCCTTTGGCTGGATGTTCAAATACTTAACTAGATATTTTGGAAGTTCCATTTAGCATAGCCAACCCAAATAATCCATGATGGAGACTATCTTTCCATCTTTCTTTTTTAAAAAATCCTTTCCTTTCAACCTACAGAAAATATTGTGTGTTGAGTACAAGGCAGAAGAATGGTAAGGCCTAAGCAATGGAAGTTAAATAACTTGTCCAGGGACACATAGCTAGGAAGTATCTGAGACTAAATTTGAACCCAGGACTCCCCTGTCTCTAGGCTTGATCTACTAAGCCACCTATCTGCCCCCAACTATGTCTCTCTTAATGTAGCTGAAGATTGTATTAGTTAGTTGTTTTTCTTTTCTACTACCTGCCATATCTCAATGAAGTCTTTCTATATTGGTACTATCTACTCAAGTTTGTTTCTTCTGGCAGCACCACAAGAATTCAAATTTCTCTTCATGAGGAGGCATTAGAGTGTTTTCCTGGAAGAGGCACTCAATACAGGCTTGCCAATGAATTCTTCTCAATTAGATACATTAATTGGAGTGGTCAACCCTGTATAGATGATCAAAAACAATAAATTATGTCCTCAATCTTACCCCTCCAAAGCATCATCACCATAGATTTAGATCTAGAAGGGACCTTAGAAATGATCTAATCGATTTCTTTCTTTCTTTTTCACACTGCTCCCCCCATCTCTGGTTTTGGACGTTGTTTTTATTGTAGTGGTTCTGGCATTTTCACCAACACATGGAATTTTAGTTGGAAGAGCTCTTAATGACCAACTTCATACCTAAACAAGAATTCTCACTATAACATTCCTGACAAACTGTCAAACAGCCTTCACTTACAATTCCTTTTCTGCTCAAAACATACCATTCCTTCCCTCCATTGATCCGAGAAGCAGCAACCTTTAGAAATCACACCTAAAAACATCTAATTAGGCTGCTAATTTTATTAAAGAGTTTTGGGGAAGACTTCTGGTGCCTCCAAGGGGAACTTGATCAAACATGCAATCTGAAAATAGCACACTTTTGTGCTGAATCTATAATGACAAGAAAATGGCAGGTCAGACCAAATAAATGTTTGTTTCTTAAATTCCCTTTTGTTTTGAACCAAATTGATGAAAACCTTCTTTAAAAAGTCTGTTTTCTTGATCCATTATTTACAGTCCAGTGAACATAATCAAATCTTTGTTTAGTGACTGAGGATTTAGCGAGTACTACAAGCTCATCATTCAGTGACCATTGTATAACATTACATGAGTTATCATCTTAAGGTAATTTGTTTTAAACAAATGACCCAGAACTCAAACATTCAAAGTAGTCTTCTTTTGAGACCACACACTTATTCCAATGAGCTAACCATTAATTTAAACATATGTCTAGAAGTAACATAAATGATATCATCATGAAGATATATAGTTGGAAAAAATATAGGTAGCCAGGTAGCGAAAATGAAGGACAATCAGCAGATAACCTATTGGTATTCTATAATGTTGAGGGAATTAAAGAGAGGTTTCCCACTTATTGAGGAGACTTTTGGTAGAGAAGAACATGGACAAGAGTTGAAGAGAATGAGAACAGAAGCTTTGGAAGGTCCTGCCATCCTGGAAAGCCTTTGAGTAGATCCTAGAAACAGGTTTTCTATCTCAGAAACTTGCTAAGTTCAAAAGGGCTAACAGTGGTAGAATGGGTATCTGGAAGTGAATTTTGAAAAGGAAGAAAAAAAAAATATATATATAAGAATTTCAGCCTCACATAAAACCAGATTCCTTTCCCAATGAAGAAGTAATTTATATTCCTATATCATTTTCACCAACAGTACAACATAGCATGAACATCCATTTTATTCACAAAGAGTTGGTTCTCAGTAGAACTCAAATCAAACACACTTCCAAAAAGAAAAAAGTTCCACCACTATAGAGAGCACAAGTACTGTGTGGTCAATAACAGAATATTAGGATATTTGCATAGCCTGCAAAAGTGATGACATTTATCTAAATACATGAGCTGTGATATGTTTGTTTGAAAACCAGCCTTCAAACTTTGTGGTCACATCTTATAAACACCTAAAGGGTGGGAGTTTGGGTTTGATCTGTTCTGCAGCTAGAGAGAACATGGTCTAAAGTTTATTCCCTATCTCTGACCTCAATAAATCCTCTACTCCAGTTTGTTTTCTTGTCATTTTCCACCTTTTCCATAGAAGGTAAATTCTGGCCACCTCCGCCCCCAAAAAAGCTAATTGAGGATTCTGGAATTAAGTTACAATTAACTAAGGTTTTAATATGGTCAATGAAATAAATGAATGGGGCAAGAAAAAAAAAAACAGCAGAAAACTATTCTCTGAACCAAACGGAAACCTTTCCCTTGAGAGTATATTGAACAAAAATAATGAATCTCAACTTCCTCTCCTCGGCTCTCTAACTGTTAGACATCAAAAACTTATAATGTATGAAATAAAGAAATTTATTAGCCCCAAAGTACTATATAATGTGAGGTCTACATGGATTTCCAAATCAATAAACTAAAACTTCTCTATCAGGCTAAAAAAAAAAAAAGCCACTGGATCTGCAGTAGGTTTTATGTAGTCAGTTTATACCAATTCAATACCTCCTTCATCACCATTTAGGAATAACCCTATTTAAAAGTTTCATGAGCTTGGGGCTACACCCCTTTTTCTGACTTAGTAAGAGTTAATCGTGTGTACAATTCCCTTGTTAACTGAGAATCAATTTAACATTTATATTTTCTGAGCCATGCAAGCACTTTTCAATGGATTCCCATCATATTTATTAGCAATCTTAAATTAAGATAGGCAGAGATTTTGTCCTCTATGGAATATGGTGTTTCAGCGAGACTCAATACCTGTGAAATAAATGAATCATTAAGGAATCAATAGAGAATCTCCCCCAAGAGGGTCACCCAGCACTTATAGACACTATCCATTGCATTTTTACAATGTTATTGCCACTTAGGCAAGAAGCAGGTATTGTGATTCTTATTTTACCAACAGAGAAAATGTCACACAAATAGGTTAAATAATACAGCAAACCAGTGGCAGCAAAAGAAGAGGTCCAAGATTTGTTTATTTTATACATCATTTTGTCTCCAAAGCAAGAAGACAAAATTTCAAAATGGACTATAGTTATTTGGCTGGCTATGTAAAGGAGAAAAAGCTTTCTTGGATAATTATTTTAAGGCTACTTACTCAATGGAGTTACTTTCTAGGATTATAAAAGAGAGGTCTTATAACAAACACACTCTAAAAGATAATGACAGCTCCAACATGTACTCTAGAGAAAGAAAGAAAGGGAAAATGAAGAAATATTTAAAAATTTGACCAGCCCCCCAGAAATTATCTTCATCGGATGGAAATTTATACTGTGTTCTATTTAGAGAGTCTCTGAATTTCACCAGTCAATTATTCTGTAGCTAGGTATTTGTTCTTGGTCATAACTGTTGACAGGAAAGTGCTGTTCAAAACATCTTAGTGATAAAACAGATTAAGAAGTCCAAGATAAAGTCTCTCTTTTTAAAAAATGGACCTAAAGTAGAGACTGCTTATAAATGAAAGGATTCATTATAGAAAGACTGCCAGGTTATTATTTGGATGGTCTGTGGAGTCAGATTGGAACAAAAGCTGATACAAGTATCCACACAAGTGGATGTGTGTAGCTATGTAGTTAAATAAATATCCGTAGCTATATCTATATTTCGGATGATGAAAGAGTCTTGGGCCCATTTTAACACATTCTGAAAAGAGTGAATTTCTTTCTTCAAATCTTTAAATCCCAGGTTGATTCTTGGACAACCTAGAGCACTGAAATATATATATATATATAAATGTATGTGTGAATACTATCTCTTTCTTTATGCATATATGTATACATATGTAACATGCACATATATGTTTTTACATATATAGTTACACATGTATTTATATATTTCTACAGATATACACAGTATATATATCTACATATACACAAACCTTATCTACATGCACACATATATGTTATTGTTCAGTCATGTCTGATTCTTCAAGACTCTGGGGACCATACTGTCCATGAGGTTTTCTTGATACAGATATTGGAATAGTTTGTCTTTTTCTTCTCTAGTGGATTAAGGCAAACAGAAGATAAGTGACTTGCCCAAAGTCATAAAACAAGTATCTCAAGCCATATTTGAACTAAGGCTTTCCTGACGCCAGGCACAGCACTTATCCACTGAGTCACCTAGTTAACCAGGCACACACACACATATTTGAGCCAGGTAAGTCCTAAATTAATGTTATTTTAAAATAAAATTGGCTGTATCTTGTTAGAAAAGGAACAATTACTTACAGGTATAAGGGTTTTTTTATATTAGCTAAGTGAAATCAGGCTATTGACTAATTAAAGTGATGATCAAAATCAATACCAAACTAGAAGAAAGATGAGAAGATACTTGAGAAAATTATCACCACTCCAAAGATCCCTACACATGGGGTATGAATACCAAAAAAGGACCAATGGAAAAAGGAAAAGACATTGACACTGACTATCCTATGACACTGTTTCCTATGGAAGTTTAACTCTTGTAATGACAACTACAATTACCACAATGTGGATGAACAAAACTTGTCTTTGCCAGCACATAATTGATTTCCTTTCCACTTAAAAATAAATAAAAAAATAAGATCTTATTTTGCATTGTATTTATTTGCAGCATTCTATTTTTTATTTATTATAAGCTCCTTGAAGGGAAAGACCATATTTTGGCTTTGAATTTCCCCTACAGATTCTACTATCATGCCTTTTTTTAAAAGAATAAAAGAATTGAATGAATTAAAAAATAATTTTAAAAGAGACAAAAGAAAGAAGAGAGGGAGGGAAGAGAAAAGGGGAGGAAGCAAGGAAGCAAGGAAGGAAGAAAGGAAGGAAGGAAGGAAGGAAGGAAGGAAGGAAGGAAGGAAGGAAGGAAGGAAGAAAGGAAGGAAGGAAGAAAGGAAGAGAGGGAGGAAGGGAGGGAGGGAGGGAGGAAGGAAGGAAGGAAGGAAGGAAGGAAGGAAGGAAGGAAGGAAGGAAGGAAGGAAGGAAGGAAGGAAGGAAGGAAGGAAGAAAAAGAAGGGAAAAGAGAGGGAGAGGGAGAAAAGGAAGGAAGAAAATAGATGGGAGAAGGAAGGGGATGTAGTTCATAAAGTCTGAATATTAAAGTCGAAAAATGAAGAATGGGCAGTAGTCCTTCCACTTCCCAACAAATACAGCTCCCTGAAGTTATACTGTTCTAAGAGAGATGGTATAGAATGGTGGAAAGTATAGTCAGCAACTCCGAGTTCAGGTCCTGGCTGTAGTTTACCTTAAATGTTTATGCATGGACAAGCCATTTCTCGGTGATAGTTTCCTAATCTGTGCAGTGGAGCTAACTATTTACACGCCACAGAATTGCTATAGTAATTTGTTAACTTTAAAGTGTTATATAAATGTGAGTTTAAGAGAATGAAGAAAATCATCTTTTACCTCAACAGGCTCAATCCAAGCCATGTTTTCTACTTTGCTGCAACCGCTACTTTCTAATATTAAAGCCTCCTAAATTCAGTCTCTGTTTATCCTAACTGCGCTCCATCCACTCTTTAAAGTGTGGCACATTCGTGCTTCTAAAGGGTCAGCCAAGGTGACAGAGCTGAGTTTCAGTTAGTTCGGTGAGAAATTCTATTTAAAAATTCCGTTTTCATGGTGAATGACAATCCCTGAACCCACTTCCATCGGTGGGGGGAGGGGCGGAGCAGGGGGGAGGGAATTAACAAATCTTTGAAAAATAAAGCCGCCTAATCCCGCTGTATTCCAGGCAGTCTTTATCCTCAAAATCCCCGATCTTTGTTTAAGCTACAAACGGACTCTATAAAAATCAGCTCACTGGCCTCCCCTTATTATCCACCTCCCTGCACAAATCAAATGAAGCTTTTGCTGTAAAGCTGATAAACACACACACACACACACACACACACACACACACACACACACACACACAAACTCAGACTGCTGTATTTAGAGAGTTATCATTTCTAATCCTTTCCTCTCTCTCCAGGGAATATCATCTTTCCAAGGAACACACAAAAATCTACCACTGAGCACACATTGCCACTTATGCTTGTTTTGATTAGGGATTTTCTAAAATAACATCGAACAAAATGTTTCATCGTCATCATTGATTTTCAGCACCTTGGGAACGAGCCTGGGAGGATCACTGTTTAATATCAGGGAATAGCCTCCCAGCCCCTCCAAATATTTGCGCTCACAATCTAGTCCAGAGTCCTTGAGAAACACTACCCCCCCATTACCCCCCCCCCCCCCTCGGTAGAGAAAGCCGAGATGTGGACTGCACTCAGCTTCTGGTAATCCCCATCGCTGAAAATTTTCAAAACGCCAACAAAAACACACCTCTAACATTTGGGAAAGAAGCAAGTAACGTCACAAAGAAACTTATTTTGTTCTCATCTTCTCCAAGGGGTTGAGCCTGCCTGCCAGACAGGGTAGGAGGTCACCCCAAATCCAGAAGTTGTCCCAATCACCATAACGCTTTCCTGATCTGGTTCCGGAGAACTAAGGGTTGGGTGTGGCATAAAAGCTAGATCTAATATTCACAAAACCAAATGTTGGAGCTGAAGCTGAAGCTGGGGAATCTGGTAGAGGCAGCACAGAGTGGACGCAAGTCTATTGGCTATTCCAAAAATAGGCTAAGCATCTCTAAGTACAAGACCCTGTGCTTGTGGGGAGGATGATATAGAAATATAAATCAAGCATACTCTGTGTCTTCAAGGAGTTTATGATCTAAGAGAGGGGGATAAGCTATTAATGCAAATATAATACAAGAATAAGAGGATAAGTACACCAACAAAGTATGCTATAAGAGAGAGAAGTAGCGGGGTTCTCTCATTCATGGGGCTTGGATTGGAATGCTAGATAAGACTGGTATTTAATAGCTATTTGATCATAGGTAAGTTATTTTGTCTCTAAGTTTTCTGTTCTTTAAAATAGGGTATTATTACCCCATTATCAACTTGAGTATGTTAGGGAAAGAACTTTATAGACCCCAGCATCTATAGAATTTATTATTGTACCCGAGAGGCTACAGATCACTTTTAGCTGAGGATGTTTACAGCCCAGGAATTGGGCATTCTATCCCACTGCAGCTTCATCTGCATAATCATTCTAGATAATAATAGTTCATGCTTTTTCAAGTGCATCACAATTATGGCTATTTCTCTGCCAAATTGTGAGCCACTGTGTATGTCTCAGTGTATATATATATATATATATATATATATATATATACATATATATTAATACACATGTGTATGTATAATATGTGTATATGAGTGTATGTGTATACATGTATATGTATTTCCCTCCAAGGAAAACATTACAGATAAAACTAATAATCACTTACCTGAGAGAGACTAATATATAAATCTGAAATAGTATCAGTAGTTAGTGAGTCCTTTGAGTTAAGGGAGAATTTTTTTTGAATGAAAATATCTCTGTGAGGGTAGAAGCATGTTACAATGGGGGGAAATGGATTTGGAGAAGGATCCAGACTCAAATTCTACTTCTGATTCTTACTATATATAAATCTCTAAACCTCCCTTGGTCTCAGTTTCCTCGTCTATAAAATGAGAGAAGCTGATCAATGATTTCTGTGATCCCTTCCAGATTGAAAACTAGAATTCTAAGGGTAATACAAAGAAATGATTAGGAGTTTGAGATAATTAAAAAAAAAACACTTCTACCTTCCATCTTACAATCAATACTATGTATTGGTTCCAAGATAGAAAAGCAGCAAGGGCTAGGCAATGGGTCCAGGGTCACCCAGTCTGAGTTCACTTTGGAACCCAAGATATCTCATCTTTGGTCCAGGGTCCCAATGAACTGAGCCACCAAGCTGCCCACCAGATAATCTTTTAAGGCTATCACCTGAAGGGAGAGGGATTGGAAACTTGAATGTCAGTCAATCTGTCACTAAATATTTATTAAGTACCTCCTATGGGCCAGGCACTGTGCTAAGCCCTATTAGCCTCGAAATAAAAATATGAAATAAAAAAAAAAAGGATAGCCCCTGCCTTCAGGGATCTTGCAATCTTATGAAGGAATGCAATTCACAAAAGATAAAAAGAAGGGATCAGAAGGGAAGGAAGGAATGTGAGAGCATGATGGGTAAGGCCAGAAGAGTGTATCTGTATGGGAAATTAGGAAATTAGGAGCTCTGTAATAATGATGGGGAGTAGGACACCTGTAGAGCTCTCAACATTCCATTTCCCCCCAAAGGTTCTTTTGTCCTACTCCCCATCATTACAGCTCCTTCCTTAAATGAATCGAAGGTCTGAAAGGAGCTCTCCACTCTCCATTCAGAGGAAGAGCTCAGAACAAAGGGTACCAACCATGTATGAGTTTCAGGGCTGAAATGATCTTTCAGAATGATGAAATTATAAGGGCAAGATAGAGAAGTCTGGAGAAGTATAGCCTGGTGAGAAATTAAGAGTTGCCTGGCATGGGTGCCCTTTGTAAATGGAGGTTCCTGAAGGAACTCTTCACCCTCCATAGAGTAAGAAATAAAGGACTAAATTGGAACATGGATCCTTATTCACTGTACTTATACTTTGGTCCTCCAGCATAAAGGAAGCACTGATGGAGTAAGGAGTTGGGGAGAGGGAGATTCAGAACAGGGAATGAAAGGCATAGATGAGGAAGTGGGGATAAGGATCCCAAGCCAAACCTCACCAATTCCATAATTTTGTTCAGGCCTGTCAGTTGGAGTTATGTTTTTGTTTTGTTTTATTTTTTACTTTGTTTGGTTTGTCTTTTAAATGTCAAAGGCTTGGAAGACTTCTGAGATTACTCCATCAAGTCACCCACATGGCTTCCTCTAGGGTCTGGCACTTGTCTGGGCTCTTTGGGGCCTCTCAAATTCTTTTAGGCCTTTGTTTGTCCATCAAGTTTTGCCTGTTTTAGTTCTGTTGCAGAGAAATAAACCAATGCAATTTTTCAGCTCTTTGAGGCAAAGCTTTTCAAAATCCACCCAGTTGGCCTTCCAGCTATGGATGAAATTCAAACAAAATCTCAACAGGAATTTATGGAGCTTCCATAACAAACTGCACCCATTCCTTAAGAAACCATTTTCTATCAACAATTTAACCTATCCATCATCTGGTGCCCAAATTCCAATGTGCCTTATTATCGATGTGAACTTGACACACACTAGAAAGCATCTCTCTCTCTCTCTAATAAACTGTTGTTTCAAGAAAGCCAGCTTTCTGCAAGACCCCCAGCCTAGCCTTTGAAAAAAGGGTTTGTGACTTACCAGGATTTTTCTTTTACAAATGCAAATACAATTATTAGTTATGCATTCCAACACAAAGTCCTAAAAAGGTAAAGAACCACACACGTCAGCACTCATGGTAATAATAGGGACTCTTTTTTTTTTTAATTTCCTTCTGAGTCTCAAATGTTTCTTCATTAGTGTGGATTTTAGTACAAGGCTGCCCACCATTTATAGTCACGGTTTCCAAACCCACAGCAGCCCCATATCCTATGCAACATATGATTATTAGCCTACATCATTCACGTCACCAGTTGTCTCACCACAGTGCATTTTTCTACCAATTTAACTCATTAATAAGTTTAATTTTTATGCAAGGCCAGAATAGCATTTTAGGTAGCATGGCTAGCATGGAAATTGTCTTGTAAAACTTATCACCAACTGTAGGTGTAGTTGTGCAAGTTAAAATGGAAAATATGAGGCAAGGCGTAATCCATAGAGGAGAATTTTGTTTTACAAAGAATAAAAGAGACCAAGAGTTGAGATTTTTCTCTCAGAATATTGAAATAGAAAACAAACCAACTTAAACCTCAGTAATACCAATGGATAGACTGGAACTCTATAAGCATGGGGCCACATGGCAGTTTAACCTTGTGGAGGATCTGGAAAACAAACAAACATCTAAATGAAACAAAACGGAAACCTGCATTTTCAACTCACAAAATTACAAGCCTCTGTGTACTTTTGGCCTGACAACTGTGTCTTTCCTCTGATGGATGTTTTCCAGTTCACGAGAAAGAAATGGGGGACGCCAGCAGTTGGCTGGGTTTGTTCCTTTGGTTAGAGAATAGAGTCACTGTTTGGGAAAATGAACTTGACTGAGGTTAGATACATTTTTAGATATTAGAAAAAAAGAGAAGAAAACTTGATTCGTATGGGAGAATAATGGTTAAAGGAAAGATGCAGCATGGCATTATGGTAAGTGGTAGAATGTAATCTCTTTGAAGGCAAGGACTGTTACCTTCTTATTTTTATATATCCAGTATTTAGCCAGTGTCTGGCATTTAGTAGGTATTTAATAAATACTTGTTGACTTATTTAACTGACTGAAAGGACCCTGGAGTTAGTTTTAGATGATTTGAATTTAAATGCGACTTCTTCAATTTAATACTTATGTCATCTTTAGCAACTCTTTAGAACTCAGTTTTCTAATCTGCAAAATGAAAGAAATGGATGAACTTGGAGATTCTTAACTTTTGTGGGTATGTGTCATGGACCTCTCTGACAGTCTGACAAAGCCCATGGATCTCTTCTCAGAATTGTATTTTTAAGTTCATAAAATAAGATATATAAAATTAAAAATAAAATTATATTTGAATATAGTTTTCAAATATGTTTAAAAAACAATTCCACAGATACAAACTTAAGAATCTCTTGACTGGATTATCTCCAAGAAATACTCTAACTTTAAATTTCCCAAAGTTAATTAATATTTTTCTCAATTGGGTATTTTTTTAATATTTCCTTTTTTCCCCAATTACATATAGAGACAATTTTTTAACATTAGTCCAATTGGGTATTTTCTAGTATCCCACTGAGAGTAAGAACATCAATGAATTATGCTTTGAACAGTCAACAAGGCCCTCAGTGACTCCAATTTGCCATTTTCAGTCAGAAAAGAGTGGTAAACTATGATATAAGAGACTTGGGTGCAGACCCCAATTTCCTCATCTATTCAATGAGGACATTGAACTGAGTGTGATTTCTTCAGAGGATTTAGAGCTAGAGAGATCTTACAGATCAAATTTAATCTTCTACAACTAGAAGTAAATGGCTGTCAATTTTCAAACTTGCTTCTATTGATACAAACAAGTCCTCCACTCTTGCCACTATATCATGTTGTATCCAACTTTAACAATCTCTAAGTTTACAGATGAAACAAAGTGATTACTATTTAAAATTGCATAAGCCAAAAGAATCTCTCTTTACTCATTATTGCAATAATACTTTGATGTTATAATTTTTTTCCCTATGAAATGGCCAGCATCTGCAAAAGACTACCTTTTTATTGCTACTTTAAGATCTGCAGACCTAGGTTTGTCTTAAGTATATTATCACACTAATTTGTTTTAGTTCCTCTCAAATACTAAACCATATCTATTTCCTATCTATCTATCTATCTATCTATCTATCTATCTATCTATCTATCTATCTATCTATCTATCTCTATCTGTCTATCTGTCTGTCTGTCTGTCTGTCTGTCTATCTATCTACCTATTTCATTTTTAGTTAGAAAATTTCTTAAGGGAGATGAAACAAAGCCAGCAAGGTCAATGGTTCATTATTCATCCATTCTTTCCCTTGCTTAGCACAAAATACTAACGAGATCAAGGTTACAGGGCTGATTCCCCAACATATGCTAGTTAGTTTTACTTTGTTCCATAACAACAGCCTGTACTACTAACCCTACCTGGGTTGTTTTTTGTTTGTTTGTTTTGTTTTGTTTTGTTTTTTTCATCAGAAGAAGCCTAGAGCATGAATGGCTCTGGTCAAATCCTTTACCAGCACTGGAAAACAACTCCAAGCACAAACTCTCCAAAGAGTGGATTCGTATTTAAGGAACAACACATTAATAATGTAGGCGGCCCCCAACTTAAAAGCGAGCTGTGTTCCAAAAGTTCATTTCTAAGTTGGTTGTTTGGAACTCTGAGATATTTTCTGACACAAACAATGTTCTACATGGTGGTTGGGTTCCCTGGCCAGCCCACAAAATGTATTTAACCCATAATGCACCTGTTTGTTTGAACTGTACAAAATTAACAGTTTTATAGAACCAAACCAATTTTATTAAGGGAAGATTGTGTTCCTAATTCCACTTTGAAGAAGTTCTCAGCTTCACTTACTAACCTACTCTAGTTCCTTCAACAGGATTTGGTAGGTGAGGAGACAGGAATAACTGTGTGACCAAGGGCTGGTCATTTAATCTTTTGGCACCAAAAAACTCAAAAAAACTGCCAACATATGAATTGCAGAATACAGGAAGGACTTTCAGTAATATGATCCCTATACCAATAAAATCACAGAACTGGACCCCTATTCTCAATCACAGTTCCCACTACCCCCAAATCCTAGGAAGTCTTCAAAGAGCTTTCAATATCAATCCTCATTAGTTGTCAGGATGAGGTAGTGGAAAGATCCCTACATTTAAAATCAGTGGATCTGGGTTCAAACCCCAGTACAATACTCTCAGGGTATTGCTAAGTGAATCACTCTGCTGTGACTCTTTTATTTGTAAAATAAAGTGGTTGGATAAAATGATTTCTCAGGTTCCTTCCAGCTCTAAATACTATTATTTGAACATTTCCCTTTCATCTGAAGTGAATCCAAAGCGGACCACTTCAATATTGAGTACTGCTACCTCTCATGGACTTAAGTTTGGATTTAGGGACATAGCTAAAGAGCTAGAAGTCACATAATTCATACCCCTCATGTTACAAATTTGGAAACAGTGGCTCAAAGAGTTTAAATCACTTACCCAAGGTAATAGAGGGTACTCAATAGAAAAGTCAGATCTTTTGCTTTCAAATCCAAAGTTTTTCTACTGCATCAAACTACTTCTAGGGGAGATTTTTCTTATGTTAAATTCACATCTTTCACTGAACATTTAATGCTTTTTCAATCATCAAAGTATTTATTTAGTACCTATTATGTATCAAACATTATGTTTATGTGCTGGAGATATGAGTATCAAGAAAGAAACAAATCCAACTCCCTAGAAGCTTATATTTTAATCAGGATGACATAAATAGGTAGCACAATTATAAAATTGATAAACACAAATACATGACAAATACAAATGCATACTATATACATATCTATGGATGTATGTAGTAGTTCAGTATAAGTTAATTTGGGTGGTAGAGAACTAGCACTTTTCCCAGAGAAAAGAGTCTATTTTGATCTAGAGTAGAAAATACACATCTTGTTTCTCATTAAGATGAATAAGGAAATATGTATTATTATGTGATAATATATGTACAACCTACATCATATTGTCTGCATTTGAGGGAGTGGAGAAGGGGGTAAAGGTGAGAGCAAGGGAGAAAACATAGATTGCAAAATTTCAGAAAATGAAAATTAAAAATTGTGCAAATCTACATGCAAGATAAAATATTTTTAAAAATTTAAATATTCATATGTAAAATGGTAATAGAAATGAGAATTAAAAAGAAAATTATAATGCAAATAATTTACTTATAATAATAAATTAATGAACTGTTTTCTCTTTAAAGCCAATTATTTGGAAATGGCAGAGTTTCTGAGGCCTTGAAATAGCCTCAAATGGTAGGCTCTGTTTTGTTTGTGAGAATTTGGTTATGGAGTCAGTCTTCAATATGAGTGACTGGTTTTGGTTAAACATATCCCATTAGCTTACTAGGATGCTATTCCATTAAAGTCTTCAAGGATAATGAATTTATAAAGAAAAAAAAAACTTTCCTCAAGATAGAATAGAATAAAATTTCCCAAAACATCAACAAAATATGGTATCATTGGCACATACTAAACTTGTGGCAGTGTAACTAGAGAATGTGAATGTGATAATTTTTCATAAAAACAAGAGCTTTATTATAAAAAGTTGAAATGTTGAAATAGAAATTGTCTTTTCTGCAGCTATAATGTGATATAGTCAGATATGTTACAGAAGATTAGAAGTAACCTACAAGGTTTTATTACTTTTGATTCTTAGCTGTGCAGTACATAAAAAATAATTTGGATTTTGCTGGAGAAAATCTGGGATTAATAATGGCAAATGTGTAAGAGGCGCTTTTGTCTTTGCATGGTCTGAGAATTCTTTGGGGACTAAGAGAGTACACAGTAGAAATAGAAAATATGAGACATCCTTATAGATTCAGTTGCCTGTAGTGTTGAGCACACTGTAGTCACTCACTAAGTATTTGTTGAATAAATGAACAAATCAATACATGGATGAATGAAGGAATGAATGGAATAAGTAAATGAATAAATGAAGTAGCAATGGTATAGTGGAAGAAGAATTCAGTTGGAAGGAAGAAAACAGGTTTGAATTTTATATTAGTTATGCACATATAATGTTTTCACCATATAATAATTTCACCACTCTTGTGAGGAAAATATTTTGAAAACTTCAAAGTGTTTCAAAAATGTGAAAGATTAATGAATAAAAGGATGTGTAGGGTTCCCATTTAGTTCATATTGCCTGCCACCTGCCTAGATGAACTCTTCAAATATATACATTTTATATCTAATAAATCTAAGATCTTATGCTTTGGTCAACGTTAGAAACTTCCCTGGGTTTTATCCATCTTTTTGCATTAGGAGCTTCAACAGAGGACTTAGAGAAGAGTTCTATCAACTGATAGATTGTGATATCAGATTGTTGGGGAAAAAAAAGAAAATAAAAATAAGAGAAAAGGGAAACCAAAAACAACAACAAAAAGCCACCTTCAAGTTTGAGAAGCAAATTCAGGATAGCCTTACCTTGAATTAAATCTTAATTAAAGTTCCAGTTCAGAGTACCCAAAGAATTCTCATAAGAGTATAGATTAAAAATTAAAAGAGACTTTAGTGGCTGACTAGTTCAACATACTTGTTTTAACCAAAAGAAAAAAAATGGCCCAAAGAAGAAGTAATATTCCTCAAATTCTCTCTACTCAAGTTTAGTTGTTTTATAGAAAGGTTACTATGGGGGGGGGGTCTTCCTCCCTCCATCCTAGTAAAGTAGGAGATAAAATTTAACCCAGGCCAGAGGTGAAAAAGAAGATAAGCAGAGAAACAGAAATGTCTATAAAATCATGCAAATCAAAAAAAGATCTGAGGCCCTTGAGATGCTAAAAACTCATGTCAATAACATTCCTGGTCATGAAAAAGCTGAAGCCTAAAACTTAAAACTGTCCTGCATTGAGAGAGGTAAAATCTGTAGAAGAATGATAATTCCACTGTATTTTCACTTTGGGGGTTATCATTTTGGGAGCATTGCTTTCAGTTTTGGGTAGGTCATGTTAGGAAAGGCATAAACTGAACAGAAATGGATGCTAAAGATGGTGAAAACACTCTGTACATGAACAAGTTGAAATGATCTGGAGAAGATGTTGGGAAAAGTAGGAATGGTTCAAATATAGGACTATAGTTAGACTGAATCTGCTTAGCCCTCAAAGACAAACCGAGGGTCAATGGGTGGAACTTGTTACAAGAGGCAAAGGATTTTTCTCATTCTAAGGAAGAATTTTGTAATGATTAGAACTGTTCAGAAATAGAATCAGCTGCCCAATTAAGAGACTATTTCCCTTCAAAAAGGATCTTAAAGTCAAGGCAGAATGATAATTCTTTAAGAGTCTGGTAGGAGCAATTGGTAGGAAATAATTCTAAGATTCTTTCATTGTATAATTCCATCTATCCTTATTAAACATCATTGATAGATTTGACTTATCATTTTAGCTCTCTGAGATTTCTTGGGATTCTGATTACCTGATCAAACTATCCAAAAGAGGGGGAATTTAGTCATTTACAACTCATTCCTTTCAGGATCTGTTCTATTGTCCTTTTCCCATCCTGCAGGAATCAAGAATGCATTTGTTTATCAGTAATTTGAAGGAATTACCCAACTGTCCTTTCAGCAGAACAGGAAAATGAGAAAAGTGATCATGCTGTCTATCTTCTAGGATTCAAGTAAGGAAACCTGCTGTGTATACTGGGAAGGGGTTAGATCGGTGTATGCCCTCATTATAGCTTTACTTAAGATGGTGCTCCAATTTTAAAATAATACAAATGCATTATATTTGGCAGATCCAAAGATGCAGGGTCTTTTTATTTTTAAAAAAACCTTTAACTTCTATCTGAGAATCAATACTGTATATTGGTTTCAAGGCAGCAGAGCAGGAAGAGTTAGACAATGGAGGTAAAGTGATTTACCCAGTGTCTCAAAGCTAAAAAGTATCTGAGATCAAATTTGAACTCAGGACCTACCATCTCCAGACCTGGCTCTCTACCCATTGAGCCACCTAACTGCCTCAAAAGGAATTATTATTGAAAATTAGATTTATTGTTTAAATTTTTAATTTAATTTTAAAATAGGAATTATTATTCATGAATGATTATTATCAAAGAGCCAACACAATAAAACAGCTGGATTCAGATGACTTACTGGAGTCCCAGACGTTTTACTGCTATAGTTAGACAAGTCAAAGACAACAGACACAATAAGCACTCAATAAATATTTGCTAATTGGATTCATCCTGAATGGTCAATCATGCCCCTCATGCCAGGATGGGGTTTATTAATAGTTGGTTCGACTTTAAATTAAATTTTCCTTTAAATTAAATTTTAAAATAAATTTTCCTAAATTAAATTTAAAATAAAAAAATAAAAAATTAAATTAAATTAAAATTTCCTTAAAATTCAATTCTATCATGTTGGGTGGATGACGAGGAGGTTGAATTTTTTCCACCTTGATATCCAGTTTGAATGTTTCTTTCATTTCTTCCCATTTGGTTAATGCTCCCAGTTACCATTACTCCAAATGCACAATTAGCGGGCTTGAAAGGTTTCAAGAGGTCTAAAGCGATGCATTCTCCTGGAACAGTTGCTTAGCTACCTTTTGTTCTTTTCCCATGGACCAATCCCACCAGGCCTTCAGTCATTTGTGCTGGTCTTTTGATTGTCCTTCAAGACTGTCTATGGTTCCCACAGCTAGAACCAGCATGCTAGGTACTGATTCATGATCTTTATGCATCTACTGAGAGAAAATGGCCTGTTCCCTTTTGTCTAATGCTAATGCTTTTTTCCCAACTAATACATCCCCTCATTTTTCTGGGACATTCCTCCATTTCAGGTTTTAGCCGCCCATGGAATAGTTGTTCTCGGCAGTAATTTGGATATTTTCGCCCCAAAGGTGAATCACTGTTAATTATCCTCTGCCCATGTGGATAACTTGCCCAATTCACGCATTTATGTACTTTACTAGGGTTTCTCAGTTTGGCTGACTATTTAACCTGCCCCCTAATTTTGTATTTAAATAAATTCAATTAAAAGAATGCATTAATGCCAACCATGTGGTAGACACTGTAAGTTATACAAAGAATAACAAAACGTGCTTCCATGGAACGTGCCCATAATAACTGTAATACCAAGTAAAGATTGAAAAGCACAGTCAGAAATGCAGGAACTCATTGGTTTGGAGGCCAGAGAAGTCATGTCTAGTGAAGGAGAGGAATCAGAGGGCCATCAGCATTTTAGCTGAACCTCTTATTCTAAAGATGAAGAAATACAAAGAGAAAATGAAAGATTCCTGGACCTCAAGGCACTTCTGCTGAGTATAAATGAAGGAACAAGAAAAATAAGGGCTAGGAACTCTGAGGGCTAGGACGGAGCAGGAAACCACAGGATAGGTTCACGAAGGAGCAAGTAGTCAAGTCTGGTTGGCTAGAGAATAAAGAACAAGGAATAAAATGCAGAAAAAGTAAAATAGGGTTATACCCTAAAAAGCCTTGAATGTCACATAAAAGAGATGGGTAGGCAGACAGAGAAGAGAGATAGAATAATCAGTAAGCACTTTGTATGTGCTAAGCACTGTATTATGTTGTACATACATACAGATGTCTACATTCACACATACATGTGTATATATACATGAATATATATATATATATATATACATACACACTTGTTATTGCTGCTCAGACATTTCTGTCATATGTGACCCTTCATAACACCATTTGGGGGTTTCCTTGGCAAAGATACAGGAGTGGTTTGTCATAGCTTTCTCCATCTCATTTTACAGATGAGGAAACTGAGGCAAACAGTATTAAAGGACTTTCCCAGCATCCTATGGAAAGTAAGTATCTGAGGTTGGATTTGAATTTAAGATGAGTCTTCTTGACTCCAGATCTAGTACTTTATCCACTATACTACCTAACTGCCCCTCATAAAATAAGTGAAAAAGTACATATATATATATATATATATATATATATAGTTTTAACCATATCTCTATTTTCAGTATTTAGATCTAAATCTATATATCAAAGACACTGGATCCTGCCTTCAGAGAATTTACTGGTGACAATCTTTCTGTCCAGTCACCAGTGGATGGTTTAAAAAAATGCAGTATAATAATATAATGTGAGATCACTGTGCAATTAAAAACAACAAATGTAAAAAAAATGTCAGGAAATATATAAAAAAGAGAATCAGATTTTTTTTTTGCAGCAAAAATTGAGAACTTCACTCTCCACAGAGATCACTTCATGGTTTAATTTATGAATAAATACATGGAACCACTAATTTAATCTTTGGAGTGTTGCTCAAGGATCTTTACAGTTCAGCTCCAATCCGTCTTTCTAAGCCTTATCTTACAATATGACCTTGATAGCTAGCCCAAGTGGATTATTTCCTTTTCTCCAAATATGTCCCATGTTTTCCTGCTTTTCTTCACTTTTCTCCCTAATGCTTAGAATCATCATCTCATACCTTTTGACATAGCATGTCACCTACTTCAGTCCTTCCCTGATTTTCCTAGCTTAGCTAAACAGGATTTCTTTCTTGGCCAGACACAGAGAACTTATCCACCTACTTTATATCAAAATTTGACTATGTATATGTCTTACCTCCCTTTACTAAAACATAACATAATATAAATAGATCATATACATCATAATAACACAAATTAGGTACTTAGTTGAATTCAATCAACATATATTAAGCACCTACAATGTGTCAGGCACTGTGCTATGTGTTGGGGATAAAATTTAAAAAAAGAGGAAAAAAATAGGTCCAGCCCTCAAGGAGTTTATAATCTAATGGAGGAGAGAGCACACAAATAAATATATCCAAAGAAAGCTAGATACAGGATAAATGGGAAAAATTAAAAGAGAGAAAGCTATGGAATTAAGAGAGTTTAAGGAAGGCGTCCTGCAGAAGGTAGTATTTTTTTGGAACTTAAAGAAATCCAGGGAAGTCTTAATAAATGTTTATGGAATGAATGAATGAAAATATCTGATTCATGTGATATTATTTAAATAAAGATATTCTCCATGAGATATTTGACTTCATTTGGTTTCAAATTCTATCTCTTCCAGGTTTTTCCTAAGACTTTAAGTGGGTGCCAGAAGATTACTTGTATGTAGAATATTGTAGAAAAGATTGCTACTAAAATATGAGTTGGACTAGATGCTCTCTGTGGTTCTTTTCAGTTGAATTTCTGTGATGCTGATCTACTCTGTGTGCCCTGAACAAGATTTTTTATGCTCCCTTTGCCTCTGCTTCTGCTTTTGTAAAATGACAGGGTTTAGAAGATGTGATTTCTCCTTCTCCATTCCTTAGTTTTGGAAAGTAGATCCTCAAAGTAGGTCAGGATCTCTATTTCCCAACTCTGGCCTCTTACATTTGAGGGCATTTAAAGGATTTAATTTTCTCTTAAATTCTAAAAAGGAAAAAGTATGAAATAACATTATTTTTCAAAAGGAAGATGGTATAATATATATCCTATATTCCTCAAGGGACTGGTCATCTTTCCTGGTTTCCATTCCCGTAGGCTCTGTATGCAATTCATGCAGATCCTGCCAATTAAATGGTGCTTGGGTTGAAGAATAAGCCTGGAGCTACTAAGAAGGAAGTACATTTGAAGCCAGGATTGTCAGGGGAGCCAATGGAGCCTTGGGAAAGATGCTGAAAATGCCTAATGAGAAATCCAAAACTTTTCAGAACTTCCTTAACAAATGTTGATGAGGCAATACTGGAGATAGGCCTGGATTTAATAAATCTTTTAATATTTCCACAGCTGTGTCTGCTTCCACAGGATTGGTGGACCATTTTCTTAAATAAGGCATGGCGCTGGTCTGACATTAGTTTAACAAGGTAATTATCAAGTGAAAAATAGCTACTGCACTGCTGTGAACCTGAATAATAACTCTTGTAATTACTGATTTTTGGCCCATCTTTTTAAAAAAATAGAGTTTTAAGTACTGAAGCTTTTATATGAAATATATTCGAGCACGGGCGTCTAATAGAGTAGAGAATTATTAAGGCTATAATTAGTGGTTTACTTATATAATCAATCAAATGCTGTTTATCTTTTCTATTCTGTTCACTTTGAAAGAAAGTAAATATGCATGAGAATCTTCAAATTTTATTATGCCAGTAACCTTGAAAAAAGTTGATCATTATTAACTTTTTTTTTAAATCATTCAAGTTAAACTTCAGTGAATGCCCTGGTAGCAAACTGCATCAACACACTTGACTTTAACAAATGATAGCAAGACTTCAAATCACTTGCATAATAAGCCTTTTCAACAAAGACAGTTTTACACAGGCAAGCACTTCTCTCAGGTAGCAGTATGTAAGTACAATTCTTGAGGCATTTCCAAAATGATGTTTATACAGGTAATTAAAAGACACAAATAAATCTATCACAAATTAATCCTTTGTCTAAGAGACTTTGATTAGTTTTTTTTTTTCTCCTGGCTATACATTTAAAACAAAGATACCCCCATGTGTCTATAGGCTCATAAGGTAGGAAAAGTATACGCACAGTATAATTTTTGCTTTAATTTGATTCTGAGAGTATCTTTTTTCATTGTTTCCAGCGTAGCTAACCTATTCTGACACTGCAGATGATGCACCTTTCTAATGAAAACAGTAAGAGATGATCAATATGCCATTCAGATTTTTTCAAAGGGGGAGATAAATAAAAGGTGCTTTTTTAAAGTTCAGTAAAACTGATTTAATAATCTTTTTGTCATTGGTTAATACCAACATCATCTTGAAATGTTTAAGTGAGCAATTGTATTGGGACTTAAAGAGATGTCCTTCATTTCAAGCTTCCTGGCCTCTCCTCTCCTCTCCCACTCTTCTCTTTCTCTTTCTCCTTCTCCCTCTTCCTCTCCTTCTCCTTCTCTCTCCCTCTCCTTCTCTCTCTCTCTCTCTCTCTCTCTCTCTCTCTCTCTCTCTCTCTCTCTCTCTCTCTCTCTCTCTCTCTCTCTCTCTCTCTTCATCTTCCTCTCCCTCTCTCTCCCCCCTCTTTTTCTCCTATAAATTATTATTTTCAAAGTATATTTTGAATGAATTGTTCTCTCCTTCAAATCCTATTGACTCATCAGAAAGTCAAAGTTGCATACTTCATGAGGGTAATTCCTATCAATGAGCATTTGAAAATGTGCTCACATTTGGGTGAGGGCCAACTTCATGAAAATAACAAACATAAAACATACAATAATAGTGCGAAGGTGATTCTGCCAGAATGAATAATAAAAGCTTAATACATCAAGGTAAAGAATTCAGTAAGCTCCTGAATTCCAATAACCCACTAAGACTGTCTTGATTAAACAATAAATTATGAAACATATGTACCCCGATAGGTAATTCTGGTATGTAGCCTCCACAAACACTTAATAAAATCAAGCTCCACACATATTTAATGTAGTTGGAGAAGGATGATAATTTAACATTCCTTCAAACAAACACTTTATTTTACCTAATCTTGATAAACAAAGTATGCTCACATAAGGAAAACATGAAATAAAGAATATGATGCTCATTAACTTGAAAATCAGATGCCAAAGATACACTCATTTATAATAAAGTTAGAACTATACTGAAAGGAGATCATTCAAAAACAAGAGGCAAAACTTATCTAGAAACCAATAGTATAAAAAAAGTCAGAAGAAGTTAAGATTTTCATAACAATAATACAAATTTGGGGGTAAAGAAATGGAGTTTGGAGGAGGTCCTAAATGGAAGCAAAAGGGTTTGTCCTTTATGAGAAATGTCTCTGGCAGAGACTGGCAACTTAAGAGCTTCAGTCAATTTGCTGTTGTATTGGGATAATGACTAAAATATAAAGATCCCAGTTGATCAGAATTAGTCATTGAGACATTTGAAGTAATTATTCATTCACTTATTCAGCAAACACTCATCAAATATATACTATTTGTAATAACACAGTATGCTTGGTTCAAGACAAGATTCAAATCTAAGTATGACACGGCCACTGTTCTTAAGGCATTTATAATCATAGGGCCAAATCAATGGATACTATCGGCCATTTAGATCAACTCTCCCAATGGTCCAATTAGATTGATCACAAACCAGTCACATCACCTCATTCATCTGTTGTACTTCGGGGGAGTGTGAGTTCTTAAGGAAATCTCTAAACTGCCTCCCAACTCCAAATCTATGACCCTGTAACCTGTAATACAGATGTAAGCTTTCAATTCAGGTGGGTCTGAGTCACAATAAAAATGTGAATCAGTATAGCTAGATTATGCACAGGAGGGAAGCAAGAGTGGACTAGAGAGGCAATAAACATTTGTTAAGCAACACTGTGTCCTAGGCTTCACAAACTTATTCTCATTTGATACTCACAACAATCTTGGAAATTGTGTACTCATTTTATAATTAAAGAATGGAAGGAGACAGAGGTCAAGTATCTAAGGCCATTTTGAATTTGGGTCTTTCTGATTTTAAGCCCAACTCTCCCATTCACTGTACTACCAAACTGCCTCTACAAAGAGAAAAATGAACTCCATGTAAAAAATTAAGAGTTTTATTTATTTTCTGTGGTTAGTTGCTATTTCCACAAAGATTCATTTTTCACACTCATACAAAGGGATTATTAAATTTCCTCCTCATGTACTGAATTTGGGTGGCTGAGGCTTCAGTAGAATGGAATGGAGATCTGGGTAGTAATGGTGAAAAGCTGAGAAAATGATGTTGGAAGCTCATAAAAAAATGGGCAGAGATGAAGATTAAAGACTTCCTGTCCTTTACCTGATACTTGTCAAAAGCACTAAATGGGGATGCCCAAGTGGACTTCCAGGACATCGAATAAAAGAAACATAAACCCTACTTTTTAAACTTAAACTAAATATATAAGACCTTTCATCCCAACAAAAATGTTGATCCTTGGGTCTTTTGTAATATCTACTCATTGATTTCCCTGCTTCAAGTTTCTACTTTAATTCAATGTTCAATCAGCCTGTACAGTGATTTTCCTAAAGTGTAGGTCTGATTATGTTAGTCCTTTGAGGGAGTAGCCTTCAGATTACAATGGTTGCTCCCTATTGCCTCCAGATGAAATATAAAGTTCTCTGTTTTGCTTCTAAAGCCTTTGACAACTTAGCCTTCTTCTTCTCCTCACATAACCCTCCATCTCCCATCTCTATCTTTGCTCAGATCTGGGATGATCTCCCTACTTTCCTCCATCTCATTAGAGTCTCTTGTTTCTTTCAAAACTCAACTTGGGCAGGAAGCCTTTTTTCATTCTCCTAGTTACTAGTGTACCTCCCCCAATGACCTTGAGTTTTTAAAAAATACATACCATGTCTATACTTATTGATATATCTGTCTCCACAGATGCAATACAAGTTCTTTGAAAATGGGCACTATTTTGTCTTTATTCTACCTCTTAGCACAGTGCCTGGCACATAGTAGGCCCTCATTAGAGGGCTGTATATTGAGTGATGGCAAGACAAATTTTTCATATCCAAAAAGAAGACAATCATACACACACACACACACACACACACACACACACACACACATATATATATATATGTACACTAATATAACATATATTAGCAGTATTAGGAAAGATCTCTCTTTCCTGGATAAAGGTTGCTTTTTCCAGGTTCTCAAATGACAAGTTCTTAATGCCTTAGAAAAAGAAAAAAGTTCACAAAAGACATGAAGTAGTGGTATCATGTTTATTAGAAGAGGGAAAAGGAATGCCTATTCCAATCATGTTATACCAATTTATAATTCTTTATTTTATCAAAGTAAAACCACATATGAGGAAGAAATTTTATTTACCTATTTTCTTCCATTCAAAATTCGGCCAATATATTTATTAGTCTGGGATACTTACTACAGGCTTTAGCCAAAAATATTTTTTACTTAGTACTTTCAGTTTGGCTATTAATTTCACAAGAATGCTCTCTTCAGTGTAATGGGGCTCCTGACCCTGATGAAATTCAAGATAAATAGGGAAAATAAAAAAAAAATTAACTATCAAATATTTTCACTCACCCCCCACTTTTCCTTCCATCATAGTTTAGTACTCTAAGGTTTAGGCATAATATAGATGCTATATTCCCAATGAATGATACAATGAAGAGTGTAGTTGAACAGTATGACTTGTAGAATCATTGAAATTTAGTTCTGGGTCACCCAGAAGGCCTTTAGTGTCACCCTCTGCCCCAGGAAGCATCTTCTAAATCATTCCAGTCCTTGTTACTAAAATTTTTCTGGGAAGGGACTGCCATAGCCTCACATTTCAAGCATTTTCAGGGTTTAAGTTTAATACCTACTAACAGGAAATACTTCATTCTTACAATGAACTTCCTTTCCTTTTGAAAGCCTATTTCAAATAGTTCCAAACACTACTAATAGGGATAATTATTAGCTATATATTTTTTATTCTTAATTTCCTCATCTATTAATTTGAGATAATAATTGCACTCATGTTACAGGGTTATTGTCAGATTCAAATAACATAAACAAGGTCCTATTTAAGCCTTAAAGAATGATAGAAATATGAGTTGTTATTATTATTGTTGTTGTCATATCCTTGAAAAGATGAGCTAATTTATAATTTTCATCTATAAAGTAAAAGACTTCAACCAGAAATTCCGTTCCAGCTCATTGGTCTTAACTATCAAAGTCAGATCCTAGAAGCTATTCTTTGGATAAGTGAAATCCTCAGGCACATTTAGTATGTGGACCACAAACAGCATGGTTTCCCTGCCACGTGCCATATGAGCTGGACCCCAACCTTTACAGCATGTGCTAATGCCAGATGCCCATGCAGAGACACATTTCAGTGCAGAATAGTCACTGATCATACCAGAAGGAGGGGAATTATTGATAGAAAACACAAATAGCTAGAAGCAGACCTCAACACGTCTCAACTGAGCTTGAAACTTACAAGGAAACTTGGAAATCTTGTATGTGGTAGTGACACATCTCCAACAAAAAAGTGTCTGAAAACAGATCTGAATAAAAATCTACCAATGCTTTTAGCTGACCTGTTAGCTACCCCTCAGACCTAAAACACTAAAGCATGATTTTCTCTCCATGGTGAATTAGAAGGGCCAACTTAACAAAGCACTATCTTTAGGCTACTTTGCTAGGGTGTTGTCTTGCAGGCCTTTTGTACGGGTCTTTTCAAGAAGGCGACAGAAGATGGGGGCAGCAAAATGGGTTCTGAGACACGTTTTATTTATTAGCAAACTGTATTTTTCCCTGTGACTTTTAAAGATCATGTGATACAACATGAAAAAAAATAGAAAGAAAAAGGGGAAAAATGCTTTCAGAATCCCTCTATAGCAAGCACAATAACAACCCAGCTGTGAGAAGAGAACCAATAAAAGGTTAGAGAAAAACAGTAACCAGAGATCCGGAGGCTTCTGTGGCTTGGGCAATCTCTCTACCTTAGGGGAATAGGTCCATATACACAATACATAAAAACACATATTAGGAAGCAAAACTGAAGAATTTAGTAAGCGCTGCGGTACTGTGAGAGCTAATGGAAAGGGGGATGTGGGAAAAGAAAACATAAAGGGGAAAAATAAAATGTTTAAGAGGATCCCAAAGAGATGCTGATTTGCTATTCTTCAAAATACCTAATGACGCTTGATAATTGGGATGTAGAAAAAGAACGGAAGCAAGAGAGATATCATGCTCCCCCAAACTCTTTTATACTTATTGCCTTTTGGCAGATGAAATTTTCTTCTTAGCAACCACAGAGAAATGATAAGGGGTCCTTTAGTTAGTATGGGTATGAAGGTACTGGGGATACTGCCAGTGCTCTTTCTGGGCAATATTTTATTTATTTACTTTTCATTTTATTTTATTTATAAAGATGTTTTATTTTTACCTATTACATGTAACAACAAATTTCCATATAAGTTTTCCCAAATTATATGATCCAAATTATCTCTCTCCCTCCTTAAGCTGGCAAGCAATTTGGTCTGGATTGTACCTGTATTATAATTCTAGGGGATATTTTAGAAGGGGGCAAAAATAGCAAGCCCCCCTAAGACATAATTCCTGGGAGTCACCTATTATAAAAGAGTTGGTTAAATTGGTTCAATTTAGGGAGGACTTCCCTCAAAAAAGCAAAGGGAATCCCTCCCTAAATTTAACCAGCTCCACACAAATAGATGACTTCATGAAGCATGATGGATAAATTTGAGAATCACCGCAGGTTACAAAATTAGCCACAGCTGGTCAGCCACTTAAAACAAGTAGCAGTTGAGGGAAATGTAGTCCCTTTTTAACTGTTATTTTGTAATGTTACAAACCCTTCCTCTCCTGTAAGGAGTTTAATCACCTATTCCCCTAAAGAACACAACTGTCCAATGTCTTTCCCATTTCTCCTTTCTACTTTTTGCATCCCGATGGATACCAGAGGGGCATTTTGAGAAAGGAGGAAGGGAATAAGTATGTATTCGGTACTTACTATGTGCCAGCCACTGTACTAACCACTTCACAAATATGATCTCATTTATTAGATGTTAATAGTTGGGACCCCCACAGCTGGCATTCCAGGCGGGCTACGGTGGAAAGATATCATCTGCAAAGTAGTTTATCAATCATAACTACCACTCAGAAAAGTGTATAGTCTCTGAGCTAATTAGCACTATGTCGTGGGCTTCTTTCTCACTGCCATTCTTCACAAAGCAGTAGGCACAGAGCAAGCACTAAATAATATCTGTCAAACCAATAGATTCTAAAATACAAAGGAGCTAGGGCTAGGATTGGAAATATCTGCCAACTCCATCCTGAGCTGGGCATCCTCAATGATTTTCTACATGCACAATACCACAAAACTAGAATGGATCAGGACTCGAAGAACATCTCACTTGTATGTGAGAGTAGGAGCACACAGAAGTCCAAGCACTGGGCGCTGACAGTCTGTGTTCCTCGAAGGGAACAACAAACTCTTTCTAGCTTATATGGTGATCTTTCAGGAATTTAAATGATTATAGAATATAGAATCCATGTTTAAGATATTTGTGTTCTAAATTTAAGGATGTGGAAAAACATTTTATGAATAATTAAGAAATAATCACAATTCTAAATAATAGTTGACATATAGCATTTTAAGATTCAGAAAGTGTTTTATACTATGAAGAATTTCCTACTCCTATGATAGAAAAAGCATACACTGAATGCATAATTGGAAGAAGTCTTGCCATAAGACTCCCTGCATGAACATAGTAGTCTTGTCCATATTCTTAGCCATTCTGCCTCTATTTCCTTTTGTGTAAATGGGAGTGAGGAGATAAAATAAATGCTTGTTAGTTGAAATATATAAAAGATGAACATATTTAAAATAAAGTGAACACATTGAACATGTTTTTGTACTTTTCCAATATATCAATCAATTGTGCTAATTTTTTCCCTCTTTATAAATAGTTTGATCTCTGGAAGGTAGAGGGGAAAGATAACGGGGAAAATAAAAACTTACTTAAAAATAAATAACTCCTCTCCACAAAAAGATATAAGATGAACAATAAGAAAAAATCACAGGAAATATGTGAATGGGTGAGTACATGTTTTTCCTTTTTTTGCTCAGCAAAGATAGAACACTTGCCTAGGTGTCACGAGATGTGGGTTAGAACCCTGCCACATAACTCCCTTCATTTTTCTGAACTTCTCTAAAAGCATGAGGTAGGGATGGATCATTTCTAATTCCTCTCTGGTATTAGAGTTATATACATCTACCTGCTTGGCTACAGATGGAGATGGGCCTGAGCTAGGTCCTATCCTCATTCTCAGTTTTCTTGCCGAAATAGATTTTCTGATACAAAGGGAAGATGGCTTCCCTAGATCAGATGGCAACCTTAGCCAATGGAAATATGACTTTAACACAGTTAAGAGAGGGAACATATTATAGGAAGAAAGCACACCAGACTTGGAAGTCAGAGAGCCTGGGTTTGAGTCTTGGCATTGCTACCTATTATCATTGTAACTTTGGTCAACAAAAGATGAATGAACAAAAGAGCTCTCATTAAGTGCTTAAGGTGGTGCTAGGATTTGGGTTAAGTGCAGATGATACAGAGCAAAGAACACAGGATCTTGTTCTTAAGGACCTCACATTTTAATAGATGGAGATAACACATATAAGAAGATCCAAGGCACTTTATCATCTAAGGGACCTCAACTTGCTCTTTTAATCACAAAGAGTCAGGACTAGATGATAGCTGAAGGGCATTCCAGATTTGGGCAGAGTAAGACTAGTCACATAGGAGAATTATGTCGACAGACACAGAAGTCAGTCAGTCACTCCATCAGCTTTTGAGGGACAAAGGACTGAATTTGTGTCGAGGAAATAAGTGTATGTGTATGTAGGAGTGAGGAGTCACTGAACCCTTTTCCTTTTTCCTCTACTTCCTTATCCTTTTGGGGGTGAGCTGGGATGAAAGGATAGGGGGGGAGGAGAAACTGTTGATTAGGGGTAGGGATAAGTGCAAAATCAGTATGTGTGAGCTCTGTGAAGGAAAGCAGCAATAATCCTCTGAGATGTAATCATTACCTCAATCACTGTACCCGGGTAATTTTATTTTTTAAAGAACAGATCATACAATTACACAGGGAATTATTCAAAGTGATGCCAGAAACGAATGAGAGCTCACTGGACATTCCTCTAAGGACAGATGGATCGATCTTTCTGAGAATTCCACAATTGTTCAGAGTTTCTAGTTTTACAGAAGTGACATTTGGTAACCTGAATGCCCCAAGTCACAAGTCAAACCTTTTCTGGTATTGCCAAAAAAAACCCTCATCTGGAGCATTCATTACTGCCTAGCAGCAATATAATTTGGGTCATTTGTTATACTTACAAATATAATAATGGCTCCTTATTTTCCTTGCCACAACTATTTTCCTTCATAAATACAAAGCACTCAGCTAATTAGCAGACAAGGGAGACAAGCTTCCCTTTGCAGGCCAGTGACAGGCAGCTGGCTCTCTTACCATTTCTACAGTGGCACCGGATTTCGAATGGGTTAATGTTCCGGCTCTGCAGTGTTGCATAAACCCTGCACGTTCTTCTTACTGAGCATGCTTCATCTTTCCTGTCTCCACAGTCTGGGGCTGTCAATCAGCTGTCACTCCCCACCACATCAGCCCAGTGTGCACGTCACCAGGCTGTCAGCCCAGCAGCTGAAGAGGCTCAGCTATGGGCTGTCAATCATTCTTGTTTCTTTCCTCTGTTCTGGAAATATTTTGGCTCCAAGAAACAAAGAAACCTGGGCAACAATGGATGATAGTCTAGAATTGACTTTTTAACAAGGATATAGGATCTTAAACAGTCTCCCTCAAACGGAAGGATGGGGGTAGTGGAGAAGGGGGTAGAGGAAGAGAGAGAGAGAGAGAGAGAGAGAGAGAGAGAGAGAGAGAGAGAGAGAGAGAGAGAGAGAGAGAGAGAGAGAGGGAGAGGGAGAGATAGAGGGAGGGAAAAGGGAGGGAGGGAGAGAGCAAGCAGGGAGAAGAGAAGAATGTGGTTTCTTGGGATATTTTCTGCCATAATTCTCCATTCTTATGCAGACCTCAATGGATTCTCTAACAAAGCAGAGAAGCATAAACAAAGATAACTCAAAGTTAGCCGTGTCTATGCCTTGGAAGAAATCACCAAGGATGGATTATTGCTCGGTTCAAAATTATTCACCATTGATCAGGCAGCCTTTTTAGGGTAGAGTAATTGCTAAGCCTGCAGGACTCATTTATCTCCCAGAGACTTCCCCTAAAACTGAGACTTGTGAGATCATTGCTCATCTAACCTCACTCACCTGGAGGAGCTTGTGGGCTTCTGGAGATAGGGATATATGTCTTCTCCAGGGAGCTTTATCCAGGGGTCATTGGGTAGCCCCTGACCCAGTGGAAATGGCATGATCAGGGCTTTAACAGAATTACAAAGACCACTGTAGACCACCTTTGTCTGGCTTTCTCATACTCAGAACTTATTTGAAACACTTCTAAAACCCCTAACAGCAATGGAACAGGTGTCTAAATGAAAGGTCCTCGACTGGGACGCCCTGGAGGTCCATGGATAGATTTCAGTCAGGTGGGGTCTATGAATTTGGATTCAGGGAAAAAATACATTTGGATTTTCACTAAGCTCTAACATTTCCATAAATTATGTAAAAATATAATTCTGGGGAATGACCTATAGGCTTCACCAAACTGCCAAAGGGGTCCCGAATACAGAAAAAAAAAAGGTAAGAATCACCCAATGAAACATAAAGGTACAGCCTCTAAAGAAACACAATGGCAACAGTCTGAAATAATTCACCTCTTAATAAGGATAGGGACTGAATTTAGGATTTCTTTCATGAGTGAAGGAAACTCCTGAGTGGGTGATAATGTTCTATCAATATAAGTTTGGTGCATTCTCTGTAACTCAGCATCTTAGAGGTTTACTTGGAACATTTAGAAGCTGTAACAGCCCTGGAGGCACATGACCAATGTGTATCAGAGGCAGAATTTGCACCCAGGTCTTTCCAGTTTTTAGGTCAGCTCTCTATCCTCAAATTTTTTATAATTTGAAATTTTTTATTTAATTAATTAATTTAGAATATTTTTCCATGCTTACATGATTCATGTTCTTTCCCTCCCCTCCTCCCACCCCTCTCCCATAGCCAATAGACAGTTCCACTGCGTTTTACCTGTGTCATTGTCTGTCCTCAATTTGGATGATATTCTACACATCTTTTACTCTACTTGATGGTGAGGGAAGATTACTTAGGTGTTTACTAGTTGTAATATCAGGCAAGTCTCTTGACCTCCCTGATCTCTGTTTTTTTTTTTTAATCTGGAATATGGGGATAACACCTTCTTCATTGGAATACTGAGAGAATTAGATGAGAAATTATATAAAAAGTATTTTAGAAACTTTATAGTGCAATATAAATGTGCTCTTACTCAGTTTTGTATCTGACTCTTCATGACCCCATTTGGGGTTTTCTTGGCAAAAATACTAGAGTATTTTGCTATTTCCTTTTCTAGCTTGTTTTCCAGATGAGGAAACTAAGGCAAATGGGGCTAAGTGACTTACCTAGGGTCTTACAGCTAGTAAGTGTCTCATCTGGATTTGAACTCAAGAAAAGTCCTCCTGACTCTATGTCTAGCTTTCTATCCACTGGACCACCTAGCAACCATATAGATATGAGGCATTAAATAATGATTTTTTAAACCCTTACCTTATGCCTTAGCATTAATACTGTCCATTGGTTGTAAGGCAGAACAGTTAGGGGTAAGGGCTAGACAAAGGGGTTTAAAAATGACTTGCCCCTGGTCAAGAGTCTGAGGCTAGATTTGGACCCTGGATCTCCCATCTCCAGGACTAGTTCTCAGTCCATTGAGCCACCTACATTTCCCCAATAATTATTATTTTTTAAATTGTCC